>NC_058130.1:359959887-360009318 GCF_016433145.1 Gracilinanus agilis | reverse complement strand
GGAAGGAAGGAAGGAAGGAAGGAAGGAAGGAACAAAAGGAAGGAAGGAAGGAAGGAAGGAAGGAAGGAAGGAAGGAAGGAACAAAAGGAAGGAAGGACTAGTAGGACAGAAAGAAGGAATAGTAGAAAGGAAGAAAGAAAAGGAAGGAAGGAAGGAAGGAATAGTAAGTAAGAAGGAAGGAAGGAAGAAAGGAAGGGAGGGAGAGAGGAAAAACAGAGGTAGAAAGGAAGAAAGGAAGGAAAGAAGAAATATCCTTCAACCAAAAGGCAAAATAGGTATTGATCCAGAGAAAGATAAGTTATTATCCAAAAAAGATGCCATCAATGAGCATTTTAGGAACCATTATGGAGAGTCTGCATTCTTTTTTTTTTTTTTTTTCTAAACCCTTACCTTCTGTCTTGAAGTCAATACTGTGTATTGGCTCCAAGGCAGAAGAGTGGTAAGGGTAGGCAATGGGGGTCAAGTGACTTGCCCAGGGTCACACAGCTGGGAAGTGTCTGAGGTCAGATTTGAACCCAGGATCTCCAGTCTCTAGGCCTGACTCTCAATCCACTGAGCTACCCAGATGCCGCCCCTCCTCCCCAGAGTCTGCATTCTTAATGTAACTTAATCCTTAAATGCCTCTTCAAGGAACAACCAAAGGGTCCAGTAGAGTGGAATTATATTTGGAGCCAAAAGATTTGGACTGGAATCTCACTTTTACTACTGTCTTTGGGCAACTACACTCTCCAAACTTCATTTTCCTCATCTATAAAATGAGGGGATTGGATTAGGTCAAGGATCCTTAATATTTTCTGTGTCATGAACCCCTTAGGCAGTCTGGTGAAGCTTCCCACAATCATATTTAAAATAATTATAGGAAATGCTAAATTTCAGTTAGAGGTTAGTTAGTGATTTTTTTTTCACATTCACGTTCATGGACCTCCTAAAATGTATCCACCCAGACTTCTTTTGGGGATTTATAGACCATAGTTGTAACCTCCATAATATAACTAGAGTAGATGATTTCTAAGGTTTTTCCTCTTCTAGTTCTAAACCCTATCATTTCTTCTTCTTGCAGAAAGCATCCCACCCTCTACTAAAAGGGTGTTCTCAAGCTGTAGAAAATATTTATTTTCTGCTTAGCATTCAAAGAGTTAACACAACCATTTTCAAGGTGAAACCTGAAACATAACTGTACTTTATACTCTTCATTCCAGCCAAGCTGGTTGGATTATTAGGGTCATTTTCTGAGTTTCTTAGAGTCTTGACAAATTTTCTGTACATAAACCGGTATTAATTAAGTGACTTGCCAATTATTACACAAAGAATGCAACAGAAAAATAAGAAGAGATGGCCTACAAGATTTATGTGCTACATGGTACTAAGACAATGGATCAACTTAGTCATCTGTCAGAGAGTTTGACAATTTAGTGGAAATATGATTCAAGTTGGTTATTGTTATTCTATAGCCAAAATAATAATTTATTCAGTTTTTTAACATTTCAAGCAGTTGCTTTGGTATCCTAAGTCAAAGTTCCCTGAATATCAATAGGCAGCAGTTTGCAAAGCACTTTATACAGTAATTCATTTGATCCTCACAACAACCCTGGAAGATAGAGATATTGTTATCCTCATTTTACAAACAAAGAAATTCAGGCATGAGGAAAGTTTAATGACTTGCCTAGGGAGGATAATAATAGCTTTTCTGAGGCTGGCTTTGAACTCAAGATTTCCTAACTCCAAGTCCAGCATTATCCACTGAACTATCTAGCCAAACTAACCCAACAAATGATTCCAGAATCACATGGACTAAGTCTAGTCCTAGAGATTAGTGCCCAAAAGGGTCAGTTTTTCTCTTTGCCTTTTGCCCTCACACTGGGCAATCTAAATAAAGTTTAGGTATGGCTTGTGTCTATGTCTCCTCAAACGAAAGGAAATATGAACTCTAATTCCCACACAGGCATTCAATGGGGTATGGAAAAGTTTTTTATTTCATAGACCATAGAGAATATATAAGGCACAAAGGACTCATAGACACCCATGAACAAATAGAGGCCAAAGCATTCAAGTTGCTCATTTGCTTAGTTTCCCCCAAAAAAGTAAAGACACTTTGCAGAACTGCTAAACAAATACTCACCATGAGCCTCACACCTGACAGCTGTGTAGCCTGAATAACTCACTGCAAGAACAGGATTGGAACAGTCTTGTAGTTTATATGGCATGACTTAAGTCCTTCAGTTTCAGGCAAGGATCATCTTCCTTCTCCAACGGGTCCCCTACTAAGAGCATTTCCCTTTGGGAAGCCAGTTCCAGTTTGCTCAAAGCTCTCACTCTCTTGGGCTTTCTCAACCTTACATGGCAAAAACATGTTCAGGAATTCCTGACTTTGCAGAAAGGTAAATTGAAATTGTCAGGAACTGGAGGTCTATAGTTACCTACTTAGGATCATTTGAGCTGGCACAGACCACGTGCTATATGCTTCAACTACAAGTCATCATTTGCCTCTAAGGGGAAAAGAAAATAGGAAAAAATTTTCCCCATCTCCCCTCTTCTTTATCTGTTCAACTCCTGTCAGGAATCACAAAGAGGAAAAGAAAAAAAGGGGTGAGATTTTTTACAGCTTGCTTTTATATGCCATAGAGAAGGAAATGGACTTTCTAACAAAAGTCTGGGCCACCTGACTCTCAGTCAACAATTATCTTGGAAGTAGCCCCAGTCATTGAGGACCAATCAGGAATCTTGTGTGTCTTCATGCTATCTCCATGGGAAAAGGTATTTTCTAGTTCTCATAATCTCAAAAAATTGAGTATAGAGACTCATGAAATTGTTCAGTCCTCTCTCCCCTACTTCCATCACCCCTTTTACACATTTCTCTAGTCGGTTGTCTATTTTTACATATTTATTGACCTAAATATTTTAAATATCAATGACCTGTACTTGACCCCAGAAGGATTAAAAAGCACAGTTTCACCTCTGCTTGTATTAATGTTGAGAAGTACATAGAATTCAAAGAATATAAGTACTCTGAGACTTTCACATGTTGCCCTTCAGGGACTTAAATATAGTGCTGCCAAAAGAACCATTCAATAAGTGGACAATTCAGCTTATCCGGCAGTTGTTTAATTTTCAAAAGACCAAACAACTAGTTTTGGCCAATGATTTCCCAAATTTAATCAGATTGACTGCTTCGTTGGCATGGAAACTGGACTATTGTGACCCTCCTGGTATCTGTGTTCTGAACTCGAGTGATCCTGGTTTTTTACATCATTTGTTGGCTGCGTGGTAGAGGAACTTGTATACTTGCCAACTTGTATTTGTTGGGGATGCAGTTAGAGGGTCTTAGATAAAATGTGAGGCTATTTTTTTTGTTTCAGATCTGTGATTCCATCAGTAAGGGAAAATTATAGTTGTAGAAATTACTTCCACCAATGCAGATTGGCAACTGTTCTGTAACTTTATAGGATCATGGATTTAGAGATAAAAGGAATTCCAGAGCACATCAATTCTGACTTCCTCATCATACAAAAGAGGAAACTGAGGCCCCATGTGATGTTGGGAAAGTCATTTCCCCCCTTCAAGGGTTCTTTAATCTGTAAAGTAAAAGAACATATTGGATGTTCTTAACCTGGAGCCCATTCATTTTTTAGAAAAAACTCTGATAACTCTTAGTATTTCGTTTTATACATTTAAAAATATTATTTTGAAGAGTCTGTAGGTTTCACCAAGTTACTAAAGGCCAAGACACACAAAAAAGCTAAGAATCCCTAGACTAGATGATTTCTAAGATATTTTCTAGCTCTATATCTGTGATCTTGTGAACCCAAGTCCTTTGACTCCAAATCCAGTGCTCCTTCCTTTCTCTTATTGAGAGTTTTTGGGGGCATTAAGAGATTGGTAACTTTCCCATAGTTATAAGTTGGTGAGATGCAGGACTTTAACCTTTCCTTTCCTAACTCAAAGACTAATTCTTTATGCACTATGATATGCTGTCGTTGGACCCTAAGCCACCTTCAAGAAGCTCACAATCTAATGGAAGGACATGCAATCTTATATTAATAATTACTTTGGATTTACTTTAAAATAAATTTAAAATATAATTATAAAAATAAATCTATCCCTGGGTTTTAAACAATCTATGTCTAAAAAAATATTAGTCAGAAAGAAATCTACAATGGGAGATATTTCCCACTACTTCAAGGAACAAATGTAAACACCAAAGAATTGATTGGCTTCAACTATCAGCCAGCCATGAAAATGGAAAGCTGTGAAAAAGATTTGAATGGTGCCAACTGGATGGGAGTCAGGAATGCCATAGACCCTGCTGTGCTAATGAAGGTATTATTATTATTGGTGGTAATGCCCCCTGAGATATTTCATAAAAATAATAAGCTCTTATGAAGGGAGGCTTTGATTGGAAGAGAAGCCAGAGTGCTAAATTCTCTGAAATAGTTTTGTCAGGTTTGTAGTATAGC
This sequence comes from Gracilinanus agilis, assembly GCF_016433145.1. Taxonomy (NCBI): domain Eukaryota; kingdom Metazoa; phylum Chordata; class Mammalia; order Didelphimorphia; family Didelphidae; genus Gracilinanus; species Gracilinanus agilis. Next base: position 360,004,864 of record NC_058130.1, on the reverse strand, counting down.
AGAATATGCAACAGTTCAAAGGAGATATCTTTGTCAAAAAAAAAAGAGTAGGCAAGTGATTTTCTAAAACATTGAAGGATCAGAAATTTTTCATTCTGAAATGTAGAGGGGATAAATTTAAAAATAAAGACTAAAGTTTTTGTAGCTTAAAGTTAAATTTTTGCTTCTGAGTAGCTACCTTGTGTCCTATATTCATATAGATAATAAAAACTACTCCATGTAAATGACAAATCATTTCAAGTTCAGTTATTTTAAAAGTTCTAATTCGAATCCCTTCTTTCCTTCCTTCCTTCTCTCCCTCTCCTTCCTACACACACACACTCACTCTCTCTTTCTCTCTGTCTCTGTTTCTCTGTTTCTCTCTCTCTCTCTCTCTCTCTCTCTCTCTCTCTCTCTCTCTCTCTCTCTCTCTCTCTCTCTTTCTCTCTTTCTCCTTTGATTTGGGCAGTATCCTTATAACAAAACTGTTACAGGGAAAATGGCAGTTCTTCTGAAGCTTAGAGTTTTAGAGGTCTGCCTAGATCACTGAGAGACTAAATCACAGAAGGGAACAAACATTTATGCAGCATTACTATGTGCTAGATGACCAGCTATTTGGCTCAGTGAATAGAGTATTGGGCCTAGAGTAAGGAGGGCCTGAGTTCAAATCTAATCTTATAAGCTGTGTGACTCTTGGGCAGGTTCTTTAACTCTGTTTGCCTTAGGTTCCTTGTGTGTAAAATGAGATGGAGAAGGAAATGCCAAAGATACTTCAGTATCTTTGTCAAGAAAACCCCAAAATGGGAACATAAAGAGTCAGACATGGCTGAAATGACAGAACAACAACATGTGCTGGGCACTGTGCTAAGTTTTACAAATATCTCATTTAATTAGATGACTTGCTGAGGATCATATAGTCATTATGTATCTGAGGTAAGATTTGATCTCAGATCTTTCTTACTTCAAGGGGACCTTTCCATCCACTATACCTTTTCTCCTTTCTTACTTTGAGATATAAAGCCAGGAAAATAATAGGAAGCTAGATGGTGGAGTGTATAGAGTGTCACATCTGAAGGGTTGCAGGCTCATCTTCCCGAGTTCAAATCTGGCCTCAGACTTACTGAATGTGTGATCCTGGGGAAGTCATTTTACTCTGTTTACCTCAATTTCCTCATATGTAAAATGAGCCAGTGAAGAGAAATGGCAAACCACTCCAGAATTTTTGCCAAAAAAATCCAAGGTGATAAAGAGTTGGATATAACAAGAAACAACTGAACAATAACCACTAAATCAACAGGATCTAAAAAAGTTTGGTGAGATGGAAAGAATACTGAAGTTGGAATCAGGAGATTTGCTTCTTTATTTGTAAAATAAGGGGTGGGATTTAGGGCATAGGAGGAAAAGGACTTTATAAATAACAGATCGTTTTTTAAAAACAGCTAGGTTTCATGAATATGAGGGGGTTAAATTAAATAATGACTAAAGAGCTTCCTACTTAGAATAAATGCTATTAATTATTTTAATATTAATTCCTAACTCTGCCTCATGCCTTTTTTTTTTTTTTTTTAGACCCTTAACTTCTGTGTATTGTCTCATAGGTGGAAGAGTGGTAAGGGTAGGCAATGGGGGTCAAGTGACTTGCCCAGGGTCACACAGCTGGGAAGTGGCTGAGGCCGGGTTTGAACCTAGGACCTCCTGCCTCTAGGCCTGACTCTCACTCCACTGAGCTACCCAGCTGCCCTCCTCCTCATGTCTTTTTTATTTTTACATTTCTTTCTTTCTTTTTTTTTTTTTAGGGGGAATCTTTATTTTATAAGGAATTCATAGATTACATCTAGAATGTGGTTTGAATTTTTATTAGGGGTAGAATTCATTCAAACAATAAGTGTATAACTTCTGAATTTCAACATAATTTTTCAAATAATTTTGCTTGACTGCATTCAACCTTTTAATTTAAAAATATGTGTGAATAGAATACCTCTACTCTCTTAACTTCATAAGATGGCAGTCAGAGAAAGAAGTGATGACAAGCAAGGGAAATGGATTGGCATTTAAAATGTATGTGGGGCCAGTCTAAATTAAGTGGACCAAATGGGATTTTTGAGGCAGAAAGATTTTTGAAACCTAATTCAAAGACTTCTAAATGCATAAGAAATAGGTAACCCTGAAGGTCTAACTTCATTTTATGCTTATTTTTCAAATAATTTGAATCACAAGTCAAAAGAGAGGTAAGAAATTTTCATTTTGATAAAAACATGTATTTTCATAAATATGCCTGTTAGCAGTACCTAAACAGAAATTGTTTTGTTTATTCACATTATGATTCCAACAAGAGATACCAGGATACAGCATGAAGACACAAATAGGTGGTGCAGTAGATAGAGTGCTAGGCCTAAAGTCAGGAAAATCTGAATTCTAATTTGGCCTTACTAGGTGTATGACCTTGTGTAAGTCACTTAACTTCTGTCTGACTCAGTTTCCTCTACTGTTAAATGGGGATAATGATAGCACAAACTCTCAGGGCTACTATGAGGGTCAAGTGAAATAATACTTGTAAAGTGCTTAGCACTGTGCCTGGAATAGAGTTTATTGTTGCTGTGTAGTTGTTTTTCAGTTGTATCCTACTCTTTGTAACCTAATATGGGGTTTTCATTGGCAGTGATACTGGAGTGGTTTGCCAGTTCCTTCTTCAGCTCATTATACAGATGAGGAAACTGAGACCGAGTAAAATGACTTGCCCAGGGTCAACATAACTGGTGCCTAAAGTCAGATTTGAATTCAAGATGATGGTTCTTCTTAACTCCTGGTCTCTATCCACTGTGTCATCTAGTTACCCCTGGCATGTAGTAGGTGCTTAATAAATGCTTATGTCCCTTCTACAGTACCTACACTACTCCCTCTAGTTACATCCCCATTTGCAATTAGAGCAATGGTCTAATGAAATGTCTGTTCACACAGTTTTGATAGATCAACTTAATTAAAATTGGAAAAGGCAGCCTGGCACAATGGGATGTGTGCCAGATTTGAAGCTAGGGACCTGGATTCAAATCTCTGCACCTCTGATCTCCCACTAACCAGATATGTGACCTTTGGCAAATTGCTTAACCTCTCTGGGTCTTAGTTTCTTCATCTGTACAGTGAAGGGCTTAGACTAGATACTCCCCTCTAAATCTCTGATTCCATAAACATTGTGAAAGATGGGAGGGGGGCAAGAAGACAGACAGATAGACAGACAGAGACAGAGAAAGAGGGGGAGGAAGGGGAGAGAAAGAGAGAAAAAGATCCATCTGTCTGTCTATCTATCTATTTATGTTTATCCTCTGTCTATCTATCTGTCTGTCTGTCTATCTTTCTGTCTATCTATCTGTTGAGAGAGAGAAAGAGAGAGGGAGAGAGACACAGAGAGACACAGAGAGATACAGAGAGAAGGAATGAAGTCTCAAATACTTACTGGTTGTCTGGACAAATCACTTTATCTCCACTTGCTTGTTTCCTCAAATATAAAATAGGATTAATAATAACACCTGACTATGAGATAATATTTTTAAAGTGCTTAGCACATTGACTGGCACATAGCAGGAGCTTAATAAATGTTTCTCCCCTTCTCTTTCTCATTGTTTTATACTTACTTTTGCAGCAGATTTTGAAATGATTTATTTTCTGCTAGGGGCACATTTCTCAAAGGCCATCAGTTAACCTGTTTTCAGAGACAAGTCATTTGGGATATAGTTTTCATTAAATAAAGAAGAAGGTTCTTTTCCCAAAAAAACTCTCATATCAATGGACTTTCATTTTTGAGGATCCTGAAAGCTTCCAATTGACTCTGAGTATGACTTTCAAATTACCTAAGGAACCGGCTGGCAAATGGATCTTCTGCTTTCCTTATGTGGCAGATAGGATTAGATGCATGTATGTCCTCAAAAAGAGATCTCTGTGAGGATGTAAATTCAACTTAATTTCACTCTTCATAATAGCTCTATTCACATTGCTGGTGCCTATCACCTCCATAGGTGCTTGTCCAGGTGCTACATATTGATTCATATTCAAATCTTTACCAACCTTAGAAATGGGAGATGTTTTTTAACAGTCTCTGGAAAATTTAAAGCACATCAGAAAAAAATGCCTAAAAGTAGTTCAATGACTGCATTACCAGCAACATAAATACTTTCATAGTTTTGTTGTTTTTAACTGTCAAATTCTTTTCTTTAGTATACATTTTTTTTCATTTCCATCATCTCAATTCTAGCTGCTTTGAAAATCTTTTCCTTAAAGTCTCTGTTATTGCTACCAGTGCTGAGGCCCAGCAGGAGGATTTCAAGATTCAGACAGGCCCACGGGGGCTAAAGAAGAGACACTGATAATATATTTTTAAAATGTATGTCTTGTTAATTTAAATTTTATATGGGGAATGGGCTTTAGGAGTCTAAATAAGCATGGAAAGCGAGAAATCTGGAAAAAGTCTCTACGTATTTTTTCCTACACATACAGACATCCACAAATTAGAATTAGATCATCCTGTTGCTTCTCCTGAGGACAGAATTTTATGGACTTTTTTGGTAAGACCACTTCTTGTGGCTGTGAGGATCATAGAAGACTGAATTGAGTCTACTTGTTCTTTTTCTGTCTGCGTTGTAATTCATCCAAGTTCAGTGTAGGTTTGAAATGGAGTACAAAGTGCTCTGTGACTGCTCAAACTCATGCAGACATTTCTTCAATTCTCTCTCTTCAATGCATGAGGGTCCTTTTTAAAACCTCCTTTAGGAAAGAGGTGGAACCGCATACCCCTATCATAGTGAGAATGCTTTCTCAAGTGCATAAGAAGTTGTCTTCTATACTTTCATTTTGATGCAAGTGACCCAATCACACTTGAAATCCCATTTTATAGAAGAGAACGAAGTCACGTGAAGAAATAACCAACTACAGATCCATTCGAAGCAATCTTATTCTTCTAGTATTGGAATAAAGAAGGGAAAGATATAAGAAGATTGATAAAATCTTCATAAAATTTCTATTTTCAAACTGAAAAATGATTTTTCTTACTTTAAAAATTTCATTAAATGTTCAAGATTTTCCCTTGGAAATACTTTATTGCAACTAAAACCTTAAACATATATTAAATCCCTTGTAGATTCTTTCCCTCTTCCAGAGAGACAGACGGGGAGAAAGAGAGGGGGGGGGAGAGGGAGGGAGAGAGAGAGAGAGAGATTCTCTTGCATACAATCTGGTGATGGAATAAAAGCTTTTTTGTATTGGGAACATGACCTATGTTATCCAGGATAAGAAATTGCCCGGGGTCATCAAAGCCCACCCTATCTGACATGGTCACAGGGGGGACATCAAGGAAGTACATGGTAGCCTCAGATACCTCTGTGTAGTTCTTCTCTTACTAACACTCCTTATTATTGGAATTGTTGTGATCAATATCCCTACTCAGCCCCAGGAAAAATCAGAAGAACAGTAAAGGCTGTTACTAGAAACCTCACAGGCCCCCTACAGAGTCTTAGGAAATTCCCACCTTTACATGCAGTAATACAGAAATTCCCCTAGAAGTCACTTCACAACAAACCAGCAAATAGTGAGTTAATGTTAAAGATTTTAAAACCCTAACTTAGATCTCCCATACACAGGTGCCTGCAAAAATGGGCCAGAACAGTCTCCAAGTTTCCCCCCTCCTTACCCCTGATTTGGTACAGTATGTAAACATAAAAGAACAATGAATGGTAAATGGAGAAATTGTCTCCCATGAAAAAGCCTGTACTTTCGCACCACCACAGCCCAAGAGATATGTCAAACACACCTTGAAAAGTGTGGAAATTTACTGGAGAATGAAAAGTAAGACTTAATACATTGTCTCTAAGAAAAGATGTATGATGAGAATGGATTTCCATGCCAACATTATGTGTGATCTCAAAGTGTATAAAAATAAACCTTATTCAAGGCAGAGCAGAGCAGTATTCATGATGCCTCCCTGGCTGAAACACTGACTGTCTCTCATTCATTTTAACATGCTCATGCTGTCCTACCTCCTCGAGACCCTGGACCTGTGGGAGTTATACTCTTGTAATAAATTAGAGAAAATTTATTAAAGTTTGTGGTGCTAGAGTAATCTGTTCTAGATTTACATACAAGCTGAGTTAGTAGCTCATAACCTATATATACACAGGAAGGTCTTCTAAATATATGAAATAGTCATACACTGAAAAAGTTTATGATTTCTGATATGTCTTGACACCTTCAGCATATATAAGAAGACTCTGAATCTCATTTTAGTCAACACTGACAGGAACTTTTCTAAACAAGAAAGATAATATGTTCAAATTCAAGAGGAGGGGGGCAGCTGGGTAGGTCAGTGGATTGAGAGTCAGGCCTAGAGACAGGAGGTCCTAGGTTCAAACCCAGTCTCAGCCACTTCCCAGCTGTGTGACCCTGGGCAAGTCACTTGACCCCCATTGCCCACCCTTACCAATCTTCCACCTATGAGACAATACACCGAAGTACAAAGGTTTAAAAAAAAAAATTCAAGAGGTTATATAGGAAAGTAATATACAAGGAAACTAAGGCTCAGAAAGGTTAAAGTGATTAAACAAAGATGACTAAAATGATCTACCATAGCAAATTAAAGTCAAAATGGATATGACTTGGAAATAAACCATAAACAAATTAGGGAACTGGACCTATGTGAATTGTTGCAGAGTGAAATAAGCAGAACTAAGAGAACATTATATACAGTAACTACAATATTATCAAATGATCAAATGTGATAGACTTTGCTACTAACACCAATACAATGATCCAGGACAATTCTAAGGGATTTAGAACAAAGAATGCTATCCATCTCCAGAGAAAGAACTGTTGGAATAGAAATGCAGAAGAAAATCTATGATTTATCACTTGTTAATTTGGGCATATGTTTTATATGATAATATATGTATAACCCAGATTGAAATACTTGTCAGCTCTGGACGAGGAAGGAAAGATGGGAAGGAGACAATATGGATCACATAACTTTGGAAAATTTATGTAGAAATCTGTTATTAAAATTTTAAATTTTTAAAAGCAAATTGGAGATCACAAAGCAGTTTACCTGTCAGACCTATGGATACAGGAAGAATTTATGCCCAAACAGGACATAGAGAACATTATGATATATAACACAGATAACTTTGATTACATTAACTTAAAAAGGGGTTGCACAAACAAAATCAATGCAACCAAGATTAACAAGCAAACAACAAACTGGCAAAAAAAAAATCTTCATAGCAAATGTCTCTAATAAAGGCCTCATTTCTCAAATATGCAGTGAACTGAGTCAATTTTATAAGACTACAAAGCATTCCTAAATTTGACACATGGTCAAAGCATATGAATAGAGATCTCAGGAGAAGAAATTAAAACTATCCTTAGTTTTACAAAAAAAATATTCCAAATCACTATTAACTAGAGAAGTGCAAATTTATACCACCTCACACCTATTAGACTGCTTAAAATGACAAAAAAAATGATACATTTTGGAGGGCATGTAGAAAAACTGGGATTTTAATACACTGCTGGGTCAATATAATCATTTTGAAGAGCAATTTGGAAACATGCCCAAAGGGACATAAAAGTACACAGATTCTATGATCCAGCAATACCCCTATTAAGTTTGTATCTCAAAGAGACCTGTACAGAAATATATGTAGCAGCTTTTTTTGTGGTGGTAAAGAACTGGAAATATCTATCAATTGGGGAATGATTAAACTAGTTGTGCTATATGATTTTAATGGAATAATATTGGGCCACAAGAAATGACAAACAGGATGATCACAAAAAATCTTGGAAAGACTTATGTGAAGTGATGCATAGTGAAATGAGCAAAACCAGGAGAAGATTATATATAGTAACAACAATAATACATGATAATCAGCTTAAAATGACTTAACTGTTATCCATCAAGGTAAAGATCCAGGATACCTCCAAGGGACTCAAGACAAAAAAGGTTGTCCACAAACATAGAAGGAACTGATGGAGTAGTCTAAATGCAAACTGATGCATATTGTTCTTCATTTTATTTTCTCCATGAATTTTTCTCTAGTGTAAACAATGTGTCTTATTTCACAACATGAGGAACATGGAAATATGTTACATGATAACATATGTATATCCAATATCATATTACCTGCTTTCTTGGGGAGGGAGGAAGAATGGGAGGAAGGAAGAGAACATTGATTGCAAAACAACTATTAAAAATTATTGGCATGTAATCTGAAAAAATAAGCAAAGAAAAAAGAAAGACAAAAAAAATGATTTACCAGCTAATTATTGGCTAAGGAGGAATTCAAACCCATATCTTCTTAACTCCTGGTCCAGCCTTCTACCTACCTACAACATCACACTGCCTCTAAAGTAAGCTGGGAGATAACTTCTTGTGTCCATTTGCCATATAAGACTAATAAGACGCTAAGACTGTTCATCAAAATATGAATATGTTATGTACTTCTATTCATTCCATTCTGATAATGTTTTTGCATAGCATTATCCACTTTTATTATAATGATTAAACAGTATTAAAATGACACTCTAGCTTTGGTCACACTGGAAGCATTTAGTTCAAGGGTACTTATTGTCAGAAATCTCTAGTTCAAAATAGACAATTTCACCATCTGCCTATAGTCTCAGCGGTTATTATACATTATTGCATCCCTTAGGGAAAAATAAGTAAGAATTCCTCTAAAAGTAGAAACTGAACAAAATTACATGGATATAAATCAGAGTCCTAGAGAGTCAGGCCATAGATTGTAGAATAGTAGGGCACTTTTATTCATGATAAAACTTCAAGCTAGAGGTTGGAGAACCAGCTTCCTAGTGAAATACTCATTATCAATGGAGTTGGCCAGGTTGCCAAATTAGCCTCACCTTTTGTTATTATTTTTGTTTGAGGAAGAAGTTTATTTTTCATTTTATTTTTTAAGGTTTGTTTTTTTTTTTAGTTCCAAATTCTTTTCCTTTCTTCCCCACTACTGAAAAGGCAAACAACATGATATTAATTATACATGTGAAATCATGTAAAACCTTTCTATATTAGCCATGTTGTTAAAAAAAAAAGCAAGAAAAGGAAAGTGAGAAAATTTTATTTCAATTTGCACTCAGTTTATCAGACTTCTTTCTGGAGATGGATAATATGTTTCATCATTGGTTCTTTGGAATTGTCTTGGAGCATTGCACCAATACGAGCAGTTAAGTCCTTCACAATTTATCAACATTACAATATTGCTGTTACTGTGTACATTTATCTCCTGGTTGTATCCACTTTATCCTGCATCAATTCATATCAGTCTTCCCATATTTTTCTGAAATCATCCCCCTTGTCACAACAGTGGTCTATCACAATCACATGTTACAACATGCTTAGTCATTCCTCAGTTGATGAGTATAGCCTCAAGTCCCAATTTTTTTTTGCCACCTCAAAAAGAATTCCTTCAAATATACCTGTATAAAAAGGTCCTTTTCCTTTATCTCTTTGGGGAAAAGACATAATAGTAGTATTGCTGAGTCAAAAGGTATGTACAGCTCTATAGCCCTCTGGGCATGGTTCCAAACTGTCCTCCAGAATGATAACACCAATAGGGCATAAGTATACATATTTTCCCTCATCCCCTGTAGCATTAATCATTTCTTTTTTATTTTTATTTTTTAAACCCTTAACTTCTGTGTATTGGCTCCTAGGTGGAAGAATGGTAAGGGTGGGCAATGGGGGTCAAGTGACTTGCCCAGGGTCACACAGCTAGGAAGTGTCTGAGGCCAGATTTGAACCTAGGACCTCCCATCTCTAGGCCTGACTCTCAATCCACTGAGCTACCCAGCTTCCCCCACATTAATCATTTCTAATAGGTGTAGGGTGGTACCTTGGAGTTGCTTTAACCTGCATTTCTCTAATCAACAGTGATTTAGAGCATTTTTAATATGACAATAGATCATTCTAATTTCTGAAAAACTCTTGTTCATATTCTTTGACCATTTATCAGTTGGGGAATGACTTATTTTTATAAATATGATTCAATTTTCCTATATTTGAGAAAGAAGGCCTTTATTAGAAAAACTTACTGTAAAAATATTTGATAGTATTTCATTATCTATGGTGGAGTATACAGGGTATATGGGGTATTCAGGGAAGACTAATACCTCTGGTGGTGGCCTTGCTTAGCCCTTTTCAAGGGCAATTTAATAGATTTCTTCCATATTCTCCTTATAGAATATCAAACTTTACATGTTGAGATTTTTATTGTTTTTGTTTTTTCATTTAAACATACTAATTTATGTGTTTGTTATATTGAAAAACCCAGGTAACTCAATTTTTGCTTTTGCTTTGTCTGAGATCATGATTGCTACCCATGCCTTTTTCACTCAATCCTCCCTTCCTTCCTTCCTCTTTCTTTCTTTCTTTCTTCCTTCCTTCCTTCCTTCCTTTCTTTCTTTCTTCCTTTCTTCCTTTCTTCCTTTCTTTCTCTTTCTTTCTTCTTTCCTCCTTCCTTCCTCCTTTCCTTTTTCTTTCTTTCTTTCTTTCTTCCTTCCTCCTTTCCTTTTTCTTTCTTCCTTCCTTTTTTTTTTTTTTTTAATAAGATCACTAGACTGATAGGTCAGGGAAATAACCCAGATGTCTAAAGACATTGGACAAAGCTTTACAGAGATGCAGTACAGAATAGTAGATTTGGCAACAAACAGCTTGGGTTTTAATCCTGGCTCAGCAACTTACTACCTCTGAAACTCTGAGCAAGTCATTTAATTTCTCAGGGTTTCACTTTCCTCATCTGTAAAATGAGGGAAGTGGATAAGATAATCTCTAAGGTCTCTATAGACCCTAAGTCCTATGATCTCGACACATCTTTTTAGAAAAGATAAGAGATGCTGGGCAGATGATAGATAACTATAGGTGAACTAAAAGATGACTGAACAACAGTATGCAAAGAATCTTAATTAATGTCTGTGTATTAAAAGATAGCAATGTAAAAGAAGAGCTTTGTTGATGGTCCACAGGGCTGTGCTTGCTTTTTTGGCCTTTGCAGTATTATTTATCTGGATAAAGACATAAAAGACTTTTTTTGCTCATCCAATTTTTAGGAAGATGCTAGGGTATAATGAGTCACTTAGAGCCAGAGGGTTTAAATAAACACTCCTTTTACTAAAATTATTCTAATACCCTCAGGTAGAAGCAATTCTTAAAGCTGTTTGAATGCTGTCCAGAGAATAAAACCAAATAAAAAGCTACTCGCAAGGTTAAAAAAGCAGTTGGCCAGGAGCTTCCCTGGGGCTTTGGGAGCTCTTTGCCAAAGTCTCACAAATGATTTTCATGCTTCTCTTGCCCAAAGGTCCTATAACTTGGTTCCTGATCAACCTACCTCAGGGCAATGTTAACGTGAACTGACCCAGGTCTGCACCACAATCTCCTTGATTGCAACAGTTCAGGTCTCTGTTGTGAGAGCAGAGCTGGGTTAACTCCTATCTTCAGAGTTCTTGGCCAGAGTGATTTGTGATAGAATCCAGATTCAGTTTCAATAAGCTGAGACATTAAACCAAAATCAATAAGATGAAAGTCAAAAAGGATGTGTCAAGACTTATATTTGATTTTAAAAAATTTTTTTAAACCCTTACCTTCTGTCTTAGAATCAATACTGTGTATTAGTTCCAAGGCAGAAGAGCAGTAAGGGCTAGGCAATGGGGGTTAAGTGACTGTGACTTGCCCAGGGTCACATGGCTAGGAAGTATTTGAGGCCAGATTTGAACCTAGGACTTCCCATCTCTAGACCTGGCTCTAAATCCACTGAGTCACACAGCTGCCCTCTTATATTTGATTAAAAAAATCATTTATATATATAAGCTTGATGGAAAGTCAGTTGAAAATATGGGGGTACCTAGGTGGCTGAGTGGATGGAATGCCAGGCCTGGAGGCAGGAGGTCCTGGGTTCAAAGTTAGCCTCAGAAACTTTCTACTTGTATGATCCTGGGCAAGTCAATTAACCCCAATTGGCCAGCCCTTATGGTTCTTTTGCCTTGGAACAAATATTCAGTATTGATTACAAGACAGAAGGTAAAGTTTTTAGAAAAAAAAACAAAGCTATAGCTTTTATTTGTCCATGAGCATTTCAATATAAGCCAACAATAGAATAAGGCTATTTAAATATCGAAGGCAATTTTAGCTGAATTATTAGAATTCTGGGGACAAGCCATTGTACTTTCATGTTTGTGGGCCTTTATTTGCTTGGTTGTTTCCTGTTTTGGAAATTTCCTCCTCCATCTTTTTCTATTGAACTCAGTCATGTCAACTTCTTCAGGACCCCATTCCCTTTCAGAGTTTTTTTTGCAAAGATACTGGAGTGGTTTAGCATTCCCTTCTCCAGCTCATTTTTAGATGATGAAACTGAAGAAAACAGGTTTACTGACTTGCCTAGGTACATATAGCTAACAAATGTCTGAGACTGGATTTGAACTTGGGTTTTTCTGAAGCTCCAGGATTCTATCCACTCTGCCACCTACAGACTCCTGTTAAACTCTTCCACACCCTTAAAAACCAATCTCAAAAGCTATCTTCTGCAGGAAACATTCCCTAACTCTTCCCTAAATTTTCCTTCTTTTTCAAGCACCCTCATTTTGAAAATATAATTCTCCCTCAGACTTCACATCCATCCATCCATTCATCAATCAATCTACAGGAATTTACAAAGTCCATTATATATACTAGGAACTATGGAAAGAAAAATTTTTTAAAAGGCCACCTAAGATAGACATCAAAAGAGATATTAATTTCCTCTGATTTTGCCAAAATACATTGGGAGAACTATGTGAAGTTTTTAGAGTCGTATTGAATATTGACAATCTGGAGCAGTGATGGCGAATCTTTTAGAGACAGGGTGCCAGGCACCACCCCCACCACACCCCCAGATTGAGTGCGGTGCTGGGCCCCCCCAACCATGTGCCATTGCCCTCCCCCTCAATGAGTGCTGGGTGAGCCCTGCCCTCCTCCCCTTACCCCACACAGGTGAGTGAGAAAGTGCTCCCATTGAACTGCAGGCAGGATGGGTGACGTGAGGAATGTCCTCAGCAAGGATAGAGAGAGGGAAGGGAGTGTCCTGAGCACTCTGCTCCCCTCCAGCTCTGCCACCTGTGAGCCATCCACCTTACCCCCTGTGTGCTCTCATTGGGCTGTTGGGCAGAGGGGCAGGAGATGGGAAGTGGGGCTGTTCCACTCAAGTGCCTCTGCCTTTCTAGAAATGGACTCTGGGTAGGGAGCAACCACATGCCCACAGAGAGTGCTCTGCATGCCATCTTTGGCACACATTCCATAGGTTTGCCATCATTAGCCTAGAACATTGATGGGCAAACCTTTTAAAAAGAGAGCCAAAGGAAAGGAAATGCTCATCTGTCAGTCTGTTTCTAAGGCAACTCTTTCAAAGTTTCATTGTATTGTTTCCTATTCATTGTATTCGTCAGATTAGGAATAATGTCACAGGGCAGGATAGAACATTTCAAGGGGCCACATCTGGCCCATTGGCCAGGCTATAGTTTGCCCATCACTGACCTAGAACAATCAGAATGAGAAACTCCTCTGAAAAGTAATCTTGAAAAACAGATTAAGAAATGAAGGATGTCTCGGCTGAAGAAAAGACCTGGGGCTGAATTTTGTTTATAATTTAATATTGTTCAGTTTAGACTTTCTTGTATTTTAATTTATATTGTTTTAATTGTGTTATTATATATATTTTTCCTATTCTGCTTTATTAAACTTCATATCGGCGCATATGTCTTCCCATATTTTTATTAAGTCTTCATGTTATCATTTCTTACATAATAATAAAAACAATATCCCTTTATATTTGTGGACTACAATTTGTTTAATTGTCCAAAATATGTCACCTCAAGAGATAATTGAGATAAGAAAGGAAGAATAGGGCTGTGTTGTCTAAAAACCAGACTTGTCAAATTTTTTCCCAATGAGAAGTCATGAGGACAATTTCATTTTGTTTGTTTTCTTTGCCCCATGTGGCTAGGTTTGATCTTCAGTCAGTTACCCAGAATTAGCACTGCACAGGTCTGAACATGACCTGGAAAACAAGAACTTTCCTGGAGGTGCCTTCTGACATAGCAAATTAATCCACCCAGGGACAGTGATGGTCACTATCATCATGTATAAAAGAACTAGGTACTAAGTAGTCCCAGTTATGTTGGTATATATAACCAGTTGGTTATGTGCCCTACCCAACACCAGAGAGTAATGAGAAGGGAAAGATCAATCTCTCTATGATTCTCTGAGTAAGAGACTCCAAACCCCTTCTGAACCCTCTATCCCCTTTGTGGGTGTCTTGGATCATTTTACTAATAGGCAAGGGAATAGAGAGAGAGACTATTTGTATTTATGGAATTGAACTCTTGGCTATAACCCTCACTCATTGAGAAAACAAATGTCCTTCCTTCATGTTATATTTCAATGAAACTTAATCATGAGAACATATTATATTGTAGACAACCCACACAAGCATTGTTTAAACTCAAAGAATTATTTTACTCAATACCAGAACCATAATAAAAAAAAGAAAAATATTGAATATGTAATAAATCAACTGCCACATGGACTTTGTATCCAGGAGACTTTACAAAGTTTGGGAGTCCTGAATGTTCTGTAGGCAAGCCTTAAACCCAGGAGTTCTGAGACCCAGTTCAAATTCCTATCATTTCCTCCCCCTGAGTATGAACAAATGTCCCCAGTGTTAGAACTGTGCAAGCATACCTAGGGAGGGAATTAACCCATTTGTTCCCATTGATTTTCCACTCAAACCTTCAGAGTCAAAATCCAGCTAGACCAGGGGATCTGAGGAACCACGACCAGGTCCCATTGTTGCTCATAGTTCTGTCCCTGAAAACCTCTGATCTTGCTCTTTAGTTGCCTCTTGGGGCAACTGATTCACTGATAGGACTACAGGAAACTGATAAATACTTACTATTTCCCTTATAACAAGGGAGCAAGTAGAATGGAATCAAGGGAAAGCTAATCATAGAGTGAACCTCTCTTGGCTGCAATTCCTCCCTGTGGACCTTGAACCAGTGTGAAGATTTGAACACACAATCACATGGTGAGAGCTTCAAAGGTTTTAGATCAATAGATCTGTTTTTGTTTGGGCCCCAACCTGTGATTTCATCAGTGTAGGGAATTCCCAGAGTGGGAACTCCCTCTACTGAGACCCAGCAGTAACTATAACTTATAATCCTGGATATTTGGAAAATTGACAGGGTATTAAGAAGTTAAGGGTCTTGCCCTCTGGTCTTACGATTCATGTGTGTCAGAGACATGGCATAAACCCCATTCTTCTTGACTTGAAGGTTAACCCTTTATCCACTACATCAAAATGCCTCTCAGGGATATAATGAGAGCTAGAGGCAGTTAGGTAGCATAATGGATAGAGCACTAGGTCTGGAATCAGGAAAACCTGCATTCAAATCTGGCCTCAGACATTTATTACCTATGTGACCCTAGGCAAACCATCTAACTTCTGTTTGCCTTAATTTCTTCAATTGTAAAATGGAGGTAATAATAGCAACTCCCTCCTTCTCAGAGCTTTCGTGAAGATAAAATGAGGGAGTGTGTAGCAAGGTGACTCAGTGGATTGAAAGCCAGGTCTAGAGATGGGAGATCTTGGGTTCAAATGTGACCTCAGATACTTCCTAGCTGTGTAACACTGGGCAAGTCACTTAACCTCCATTGTTTAGCCCTTACCATTCTTCTTCCTTGTAACCAATATTTAGTATTGATTCTAAGATGGAAGGTAAGGGTTGGAAAAAATAAAACATAAAATAAGAATACATCTGTAAAGCACTTAGTGTAATGCTTGGCACATAAAAGGTGTTTAATAAATAAATGGTGGTTTCCTTCCTGGTAGCAGAGGAAAACTAGAAAGTGGCAGGGGGAAAAAGGAAGATATTGATTTTTCCTTTGAATGAGGAAGTTATGATAGAATGAATGATTTGAAGAAGGTGCTTCTTTCTTCCAAAAGATGAAATTCTAAAATTCTTCTCAGTCAATTTTTCTATTATCTAAATATAACATTCAGGAAATTGATCCAACCCCAAGCCCTCCGGTTGCTGGTTATTTTGGATAGGTTAGTTTTCCACTCATTTCCTACTCCAAAGCTTCATATGGTGAAGAAACAACCCTCAGTTCTTGAAGGCAATGACAATGGAGAAAACTTTGGGTAGGTCTTTCTTGGATGGATATATTCAAGTACAGACACAGTGGTAGACTTCATGCCTCTTGCCTAAGGTTCAACCTAGAGACTTGGAGATAATTTTATATAATTGTTTACAAGATGATGGATTTTTCAACCATAGCACCTCAAGATGACCATCTATTATGTCTACAATCTGCAATATGGGGGAGATGGGGCATGAAGAGAAGATTACCTACAGAGACAAAATCACAAATCTTTGAAGTAAAGAAATATGTGAGAGTGCCATCCAAAATAGTGAGCTGGATGACTTCAATAGCTAAATTGGCCAGATGTCTGAAGAGACTAACTAGCAATGGCTAGAACTCACCTGGTTCTCAGAGTATCCATATTTAAAAGTATATCTAGTTACTTTACTGTGTTTATACAATTTAGTCTTTGCTCCAACCCAATCTCCAGTAGGTGTATTAATCAACATTACTTAACTGAAATGGATTCTGTAACAAGTCTCCAATTTGCCAAGGTTCCTTTAAGTCTATCGGAGTCTAATGTCAAGGTCAGAGATGCCCAGGTTGCTCATGGAAGAAGAAAAAATCTTAGACCTTTCTTCTCCTTTCCAAAGAGGAAATCTCTTGAACCCTGTACCTTTTTGGAAACCCAGCTGGTTAAACCTTCACCAATGCTCTCCATGTAGCTCTGCCATCTTCTGCTCTACGTTTCCATGCCTGTGGCATTGATCTCCTTCTGGCTATTCTCTCTCATGTATGAATAATTACTGATTGTGAGACAGTGACTTAACAAATCCAACTCTATCAATATTTATTGAGTCTCCACATGATACAGAGTATAGTATTTTGAGGGATGAAATTAAAATGAAGACAATTATATAGTAAGCTCTAAGGACTGGTGGTCATTAGGCAGCCATTATTTTTCACTCTTAACAATGTGAGCTAATGATTAATTTATGACCCTTTATAAAAGATGTGCTCCTTCCATTTGTAGGAAATGTATGCCTTAAAAATTTTTTTTAATCTATAAAAGTTTGCTCCCATTTAGTCTAGGTCCAGTTTAGGCCAGAGAAGCAGTGGCTCATTAATATAACTACCTGAGAAGCACACTAGGGTCTGGTTGACGTTGTGGGAAGGTAAAAGTGAAAAGGGTCATGAGATCAAGATTTTGTAGTAATGTTGACATAGCACCCTTCATATTAAATATGTTCTCTCAGAGGGAAATACAAATACATACTTACTGACCCCTGAAAAAGCACCCCCATTCTCAAAAGAAGGATTCTTCCTCATATATGGAAAATTCATTTTCAAATGTCCCTAAGAAGTGAAGAGAATAATAAAAGTAAAAAAAAAAAAACTTTTTGAGATATATTCTGTGTTGGTGGGTAAAGTGGAAAGATAGAAGGTAAAAATAGAAATTAGAATTTAAAAATTCTAAATATAAGGATAGGAACTAAATTTGTGATTTCATGGTATAACGAGTTCCTACATGAGGGGATTCTCCCTCCTAATGCAGGTTAACATGTATTCTGCAATGTATAAAGAGTTGCCCAGGACACTAAGAGATTAATGGTTTATTCAGCATCACACAGCCAAGATATTACAGAAGAAGGACTTGAAGGAGGTCTGGCTGAGTCTAAGGCCAATCCTCTATCCATTTGATCATGCTGTCTATCAGAAAAATTTAGTATTCCTTTGCTGACCTCATGAAACCTAACATTATGAAATGTGCTGGCGATCTCTTACAGCATGGGAATCATAGATAAGGCTCCTGGAAGGCCTGATTAGAAACTACCAAACATCAAAAGCTTTGCAATGTTTTTCTCCTCAAACTCTTTCAGAAAATGATACTTTTAAATTAATTCTTTCATCTTTGAATCATTTAAATTGTTTTCATTTACAACCGTATGACCATAACTGTCTCCAGAACTTATTTACAGATGTGCAGAGATGACTCATGTTTTTGAAATTCCTTAAGAAGAATTCAAAGTGATAAATAAAGGTAAAAAAATCTTAGAGAAAAAAATGTCTGTTGTATATGGGGAGAGAGGTAGAGAGAAGAGTGGAAAGAAAGTGAACATGGAAATTAGGAAAATAGAAATTCACAGAAAGGTCAGTGAGCAAGCATAATGTATTTGGTATTTCACTTCAATAAATGAACAGATAAAATGTATCTTCATTAAATAAACATTAAAAAACCTACTATGTGTCTACTATGTGTCAGGCACTGTGCTAAATGCAGGGGATACAAAAAGAAGCAAAAGGACATTTCTGCCTTCAAGGGGACCCTGAACTGATACTTGGTGCAGGACTAGGTACTGTTTGGAAACTCCATTGCCTAGGCGAAGTTCTGGATCATAATTCCAGGGTGAAGAGGAACATTTATGGCTAGTTGTAAGGGAGAAGGGTTCCTGGTCACAATTCCAGGGCAGAAAGGAACACTATTGATTGTGACTGCGGGGGAGCAGAGGGTGAAGATCAGAGTACAAACAAGGAGAACAGTGACTACTCCTCTCCCAGGATAACAGCAACTTAGAAGCATAGAAAACTTACAGACTCCTAGAACAGACTTTGAAACAGCAGTAAAAAAACAAAACAACAACAAAAAAAAACCCTGAAGCTTGAAGCACTCCCCTCCCTTAACCCACCTCTCACTTCCTTCTACCCCAACTTTAACCTAAAATTCAAAGTTTAAAAATAGGCTGGAAAATGAGAAAACAACAACAAAAATCTGATCATAAGAATTTACTACAGTAACAGAGAAGATCAAAACACAAACTCATGAGAAAACAATATGAAAAATCTCTACAAACAAAGCCTCAAAGAAAACTTCAAATTAGACACAAGCCCACCAAGGATTCCTAGAAGAGTTAAAGAAAGAGATGGGTGGAAGAGGAAAAATTGAAAAAAGAAATGAGTGATTCAAGAAAAATTATAAAATTATAAAAAGAGAATTATTGGTTGGTTGTTGTCCTTCATACTCAAAGAAGACCACTGAAGGATGTCTTTTGACTCCTGTGTAATTAATTGGATTTACACAAAGCAGAGTTTTGCAAAAGGAATTAACAGCTTAGTAAAAGAGACACCCAAAATAAATAAATAAATAAAATACTGAAGAAAATGACATCTTAAAAAGCTGAATTGAACAAATGGCTAAAGAGGATACTGAGATAGAAAAGTGAGAGGGATATATTTGGAAATGGAGATATTGTAAAAATAAATTATATGGAAAATACATGAATGTCAAAAAGATAGTGAATTGAATAAACCAAATCAATATTAAATCCCAAAGCTACAAAGAGTTCATATGTAATTTTTTCATAAGGAAAATATCCATTATGCTATATTAAATCTAGTATAGTAGCAGACTTTACTGAAGATTTTAGAAAAAAAAAAACATAAACATAAACCTATTTAGGTCAGTCTGCTTACCATCCAATTAATGATTGGGTACAAATTATAAGGTATTAGAAATTACTACATAAGAGACTTTCAAAGCTGAAGCTACTTATTGCACAGGTTCAGGTAGAAATCAGAACATTCACAGTCCATTCCTGATGTGGCAGTCCCATTAGTAGACTATAGCCCTAGCTTCCTGTCCCCAAGAAGTATGCTGCAGTATCTATTACTTTTTAAAAAATGGACCAATGTGTGTGGGCAACTGGGTAGCACAGTGGATTGAGAGCCAGGCCTAGAGATGGGAGGTCCTAGGTTCAAATCTGCCCTCAGACACTTCCCAGCTGTGTGACCGTGGGCAAGTCACTTGACCCCCATTGCCCACCCTTACCACTCTTCTGCCTTGGAGCCAATACATACACAGAAGGTAAGGATTTAAAAAAAAAAAATGGACCAACGTGGACACATTTCTCTCCCCACTGTGGATCTCTTCTAATCTTCTCAGAAGAAGAAGTGTTCACATGTGTATCAGACTTGCTTTGATCCAGGTCACTTATTACAACCTCTGATACTAAATTATATATCTCCAAGCTGATTTTATATAAGCCTGTGCACAATGATTCCTATTTTGACCTGAGCCATTAAATTAGCGCATTTTTTTTAAGCCTGGGTCTATCTTACATAGGCTAGAAGTTCATCACAGTGTTATCTCAATATTAATCAATATAGGTAAAGCTTTTTACCCACCCCATTTTTCCAATCTTAGCTAGTCCACCCCTCCTTAGACAGCCTGATGACCTTCTACTACTAAGTAGGGATTCACCAAATCACTGGCAAAATTAGTATAAAAACCTGGTAGAGTTAGCAACAATGCAGTGCCGAATTACAGGACTCTCCCCCTTCCCCATGGGCCAGTGACACCATAACTATGTGTGTGTGTGTGTGTGTGTGTGTGTGTGTGTGTGTGTGTATATCTTATCACTAATAAACAATATGTGAACCCAACCAGACCAGACAAAAAAAAAAAGAAACTGTCATTACTCTCTCTGTCATCCAAAATAGAAGTTGACCATACATAGGTGACAATAAATCTGTAACTCATCTGAGCGTATGATTGATCTCTCTAAAGACAGCTTTTTAGAAAATAGCTTCAAAGCAGGTTGGGAAGTACATATGGAAGCAAGAGGAAGCTGATATGGGAGAAGCAGGGCCTTGATTGGAAAAAACCAAGTTCAAGGTGTGAATGTGATGTGATAGTTGTGGATCCCTTTTAAAGAAAATTCCTTTGGAGAGTGGAAATAGAAAACTGGGGTTTTAATTGATGTAAAGAATTCTACTAAGGGACTTCCTCTACCAATGGAGATCCCCTTGGACTCTGTAATATCCATAATCTTAGAATTTCCTGGACCATTAAGAGGCAAAGTATCCTCATGTAGAGTCAGTAACACATTAGTTGTTTTTCC
Source organism: Gracilinanus agilis (assembly GCF_016433145.1). NCBI lineage: Eukaryota > Metazoa > Chordata > Mammalia > Didelphimorphia > Didelphidae > Gracilinanus > Gracilinanus agilis. Next base: position 359,983,828 of record NC_058130.1, on the reverse strand, counting down.
TTCTTTTTGAAGAGGACCAGTGACTTCATGGGGTGATGTCTTGCCTTTCAGGTGAGTTAGATTTAAATGAGGCAGAATTGCACAAAATCATCAGTCTCATTCTTTCTTCCAGAGTTATCCGAGTCCAGTGATAAGTCAAAAGTCAAGATGATTGGTGATGGGCTGGGATGAAGAGGATGTCTTTGACCTCTTCAATGTCTGACCAAGCTCTAGGCATTTCTCTATGTCTACTTCAGCTACCTTCATGACCATTGGGAAAAAAATTGTTCTCATCTGCCCATTCCACCTGAGTGAAGTCTTCATGAGCTTGGAATAGATATCTCCTTGACTCACCAATTAACTGAAGCCTATAGGTTACCCTCAACTTGGGTTAGCCTGTCTGTTGAGACAGTTTTACCTGGATATGGCTTCTGTACATGCCATAGGTGAGTTCCAAGAAGCCCAGTAAGTAACACACCAGTATGTGGCCTCAGATCTTTCTGACTCCAGTGCTATCTCTTTAACAAGTATGCTAAACTGCTTCCCCTAATAAATTAATAGAGTTAACAAGAGTTACAATCTTCTACACCCTTTTGCTTCCAAATTAATAACCAACTGTCTCAGTAGAGATAGCATTGGAGCTTAAGTAAGGATAAACCTGAATTAAAATCTGGTTGTAAATACTTTTTAGCTATGTGACCCTGGGAGATTTACTTAACCATTCTTTACCTCAGTTTTCTGATCTGTAAAATTAGGATAGTAGTACCTCCCCAAGGAGTTGTTGTGGATATCAAATAAGATAATAATTATAAAGCACTTGGCACACAGTAGGTGCTACACAAAATATTAGCTATTATTATTCTAATTACATTTCTTTTTCTTCCTTTTGCCTTTATCATTCATAATCTCACAAAGTTTGCTCATTTTGAGGATAGACATATGTCATATCTCTAGGGTAAGGAAAATCCTTCTATCCCTTCTCCAGATACTGAATCCAGCTTCTTAAATATGTTTCAAGATTTTTTTTTAAGGAGATGAAGATTTCCCACCGCCTTCCTCTCCTCCACCAGCTGAGAAAGGGGTTAAAATGCAAATATTCTGAGAGAGATAACTCATGTCATAAATTCATAAATTATTTATATTGAATCCTTTCAGAATCTGTCAAATTCAGAGCTGTCAGGGACCTAAGAGAATATCTATGCCCATTTGTGCCTGAATAAGAATCCCTTCTATAGCAATTGTGACCAATAACCATCTAGCTTCTCTGTCTGCTCAAGCCTTCCAGTGTGAAGAAACCTGCTGTCTCTCAAGGCAGAACATTTCACTTTGGGGCAAGGCTGACTGCAGGCATGTGATATAGTGGATAGAATTCCAGGTCTGGAGTCAAGAAGATCTTATTTCAAGTCTGGCCTCAGATATTAGCTGTGTGACCCTGTGCAAGTCCCTTAACCCTGTTTGCCTCAGTTTCCTCATCTGTCAAAAGAGATGGAGAAGAAAATGGCAAACTACTCCAGTAACTTTTCCAAGAAAATCTCAAAATGGGGCCACATGCCTGAAACAACTGAACAAAAATAATTGTTAGGAAGATTTCCTGACATTAAAGCCTCCATAAGGCAAATTTTGTTAGGGAAAAAAAGAGAAAATTAAAAAGACAACTGAAAAGGAGGAAGAAGGAAAGAACCCTAAAGATGAGAGAGACATTAAGGGTGGTAGTAAGGAGGGCCAGAGGCCACTGCAGACTAACTTTCTCACAACTTTTCCTGTGGCTGGTCTTATTGAGAAAACATGTCTTGTTACTAATGTCCTATTCCTTCTATTTAAGACATAATTACATTGTGTTAACAAATTCTTATACTTTCTCCTTCACAACAATATCCAACCCTTCACACACATACACACCTTTTTTCTCCATTCTTTGAGACACAGAATCAACTCTTATCTATATTTCTTCCAGCTGGACTACTAAGAGGTAAAGACAAAGACAACCACCTCTTGACTACAATACTTCCCTCTAGCCTCCTAAAAACGATGAAAGTTAACATTTCATAGTGTTTTAAGATTTGTTAAATACTTTACCAATACTATTTCATCTGATCCTCATAACAACCCTAGGAAGTAGGTGTAATTTTTATTCCTATTTTGCAGATGGGGAAACAAAGGCAAATAGCATTTAAGAGTCTTTGCCCAAGGATGCACAGTGAGTGTCTGAGTAGGATTCAAACTAAGGTCTTCATGGCTCCACAATCAGTGTTTTGTGCACTGAGCCACCTAGCTGCCTATACCCCAACCTCAAAAGCATAGCACTGAAGGGCTTCTTCTTTCACTATCACTCTGAACTTACTAACTCACAGAAGAAATGATGTGGCTGCTGTGTATGCTACAGCTTCTTGAAACCACAGGGGAGAGCAAGATATTGAATAGACACCAAAGGAGGATGAGCAGCTCTGAAAAGAACTCAGCAAGCTCTCACATCTGAGGAACTAGTCTTCCTTGACTCTATGCCCCAATAGGGATAGGCAAAAGGCAATTACTGAAGGGTTTTGAGCAGAAGGATGGCATAATCAGATGTTTATTTGAAATATTACTCTGGCAGCATTGTGTAGGATGGATTGGAAAAACTACAGGAAAGGAAAGCATTTAAGAGGTTGTTACAGTAGTTCAAGTAAGGTAACAAGGGACACATATTGGATGGTGGGAATGGAAATGGAGAGGAAAGGTGAAAGAGATAACGTGGAGAAAGAATCTGGGCAGTTGATGGATTTTGGGGATGCCTCAAAGATTAATAAAAGTTTTGAATTTGAGCAATTGGTAGAATAATGGTATCATTAATAGAAATGGAGAAGTCTGGAATAAAAGATAAATAAATATTAATAATAATAATTATTAATNTTGGTAGAATAATGGTATCATTAATAGAAATGGAGAAGTCTGGAATAAAAGATAAATAAATATTAATAATAATTATTATTAATAATAATAAATAGAGGCAACCATAATGAGCTCAATTTTAAATGTGTTGAATTTGAGGGGATGGTCAAAATATCCAGATGGAAATTTCTAAGAAACATGTGAAAATCAATGGAAATTCTCTCTCCTCAATTCTACCTCTTAAAATGACTGGTTTCTTTCAAAGGGTCTGTTCCTATAAGAGGCTCTTCCTGACATCTCTAGTTGCTAGTGTCTTCCCAAATTAAATTTTTTTAAACAAACATCTACCATATAATAGATATAGCATTGTAGAAAAGAAAGGATATTGGCTGGAATCAGAGGTCATGGATTCCAATCCTGCTTTTGATCTTTTCTTAAACTTGGCCAAATTGCTTACCCTTTCAATCTATAAAATTTGGAGGTTGAACTACATTCTCATTGAGGGTTTTTATAAACCTATTTGTACACATGACTATGTTCATTCATTTTTGAGAGGCAACTTGTCATAGTGGATAGGGCACTGGGCTTAGAATCATAAAGATTTGTGTTCAAATACTGGCTCAGAAACTTATTAACCATGTGACTTTAGACAAATCACTTATTTTCTGTGTGACTTAGTTTTCTTATCTATAAAAATGAGTGGGCTAAATTCAATGTTTTCTAAGAGCTTTTCCATTTCCTTATCTATGATTTTCATATATATAGACACATAAGTATGCACATAAGTATATATACACACACATATACATACTTTTGCATGCTCATGATATTTTTCCAAGTAGAAAGACTCATTGTAGTCTTCTAATCTGCAATGTATATATCATAGTACCTAGGGTTTAGTAAACATTTAATAATTACTTATGATTAAACAAATAACCTTACCATTTGGACTTTTTATTTTTTAATTTAATTTAATTTTGTTTTCAGATTTGAACTCTCTTCCTTCCATTTGCATTCCCCACACACGAAGGAAGGAAGGAAGGAAGGAAGGAAGGAAGGAAGGAAGGGAGAAAGAGAGAAAGAAAGAGAGAAAGAAAGAGAGAGAGAAAGAGAGAGAGAGACAGACAGACAGAAAGAGAGAAAGAGAGAAAGAGAGAAAGAGAGAAAGGAAGGAAGGAAGGAAGGAAGGAAGGAAGGAAGGAAGGAAGGAAGGAAGGAAGGAAGGAAGGAAGGAAAGAAGGAAGAAACCTAAATCTTTAATCTAACTCTATTAATTCTCTATCAGGAGGAAGGTAACATATTTCACCTTGAGTCTTCTAAAATCATTGTTAGATATCGGGTTGATCAGACTTTCTGTCTTTCAAAGTTGTTTATTTTTACAATATTGCTATTATTGTGTACTTTTCAGGGTTCTCTTGGTTCTAATTTCACACTGCATCACTTCATACATATCTTCCCATGTTTCTCTGAAATCCTCTCCTTCATTGTTTCTTTTGATACAATAGTATCCCATCACTTTCATAGGCCATAATTTGTTTAGCTGTTGTCTAATTGATGGACACCCTCACAGTTTCCAGTTCTTTGCCATTAAAAAAGAGCTGCTATAAAGCAGCTTTGGGTCACTTGGATCCTGTTCCTCTTTCTTTTATCACCTTAGATTTTGTAGACCTACCTGGACTTTTCCCCAGACAAATATCATGAAGGTCAGAGTTCATCTATTATCATAAAATCATAGACATGGAGAGTGAACAGACCTTTGAGATCTCTTAGTCCAACTGCATTATCTTACAGATGAGAAAACTAGCATGTGGAAAGATTTAATGACTCCCCTAGACCACATGAGAAATGAGTGGCAAAGCTGAGATTTGAATCCATATCTTCACCTGCTGGCTCTACTACCCTTTCCACTATACGATGCTTCAAACCCACCATCACATCCTTTACAGCCAAAGCTCATTTCCCAACACGAGTCTCTATAAATAACCCTCTTCCCACCCACTAGAATTTGATTTCAAAATTAACAGCTGCCTCAGTAAAGAGTCCTAGCCCCTCAGGAAAGGGGGTTGTGGGGAGGTTTATTTTTGAAGCATCTGCTAATTGGACTGCTGCAGTTCCCAAATGTGTGACTGTGGAGAAGTTGCAATGTGCTGCAGCTTTTTGGCTACTTCCCTCCTCTACAGCAGGAACATTTCATCTTTAAAAAATGACTTAAATGTTGTTTTAATATGTGGTCTTCAAAGAGTAAGTCTGTTACACTTCAGTGCCTGCTGGGTACCTAAATGCAATGACTTGACTTCAATACTATCAGATCAACAGGCCTGAGTTTGTTCTAGTTAATCTAAACTCAGCACTTTCTTTCCCCAAGCAGCTGTTCTATACTTCAGAAGCACTTAAACCACTCATGGGTCCCTGGGGGAGAGGCTGCCTTTGTCTCTTCTGTTTGACTCATAGACAGGCAGATAGGTTGTCACTAGAAAATGACTGTCATTATTGAATCTTTTATTCTCCAGAATTTAGCATCAAATACTTTACAATTATTAAAGCTTGTAAGTAGGTTTTGAGACACCATTTCCTTTTTCTCTTACCCCCTTGCAGATCTCCTTAATCTTCAAAATAAACAAGCATATAAACAAATAAATTAATAAATAATAGGATAATTGATTTAGGACTAGGAGGATTCTTAGAAGTCATCCAGTCCAAACCCCTCATTTTACAGATGAGATTCAGAGAGGCTAAATGATCTGCACAGGATTGCACAGCTATTAAGTGACTAAGGTGACACCTGAACCAGCTTATTTGCTTCCAGATTCGTTACTCTACTCACTACATTATACTTCTTCAAAAGCTAAGATTAAAAGATGGCTTTTTCCCAGTGCCATTTTTCATCTTTATATCCACCCCTGTTTCCTTCTTCTGAAAATCAGATAATACACTCAGAATTCAATTACTCCTGAAGATGGATTTCTATGAAAAACAAACAAAAGGGGAATTGAAATGAACTCATTTGTTTATTCATTCATTCAGTTCAATAAATATTTATTTATGATCTACTGTGTACCATATCCTGTGACAGGGGCTAGGGATTCAAAGAGCAAATAAACACACATATTCTCACATTTTTATGTATAGGTAGATAAATATATAAAAGGAAAAAGTATTTATTAAGTACCTTCTATGTGCCAGCCAGGAGTAGGAAAATGGCAAAAAAGACAGACCACTGGGCTTGGAATCAGGAAGACTTTTTTCCTGAGTTCCAATCTAGCCTCGGATATTAGCTGTGTAACCTTGGACAAGTCACTTCACCCTGTTTGCCTTCATTTCCTCATCTGTCCAATGATCTAGAGAAGGAAATGGTAAACCACTCTAATATCTTTATCAAGAAAACCCTAAATAGAGTCGCAAAGAGTCAGACACAACTGAAAAATAATAGCATGTGCCAACCACTGTGCATATTACAAATTTTATCTCATTTGGGGGACATAAGTGCTATTATTATCCCCATTTTATATTTAAGGGAATTGAGGCAGACAGAAGTTAGTAGCTAGTAAGTGTCTAAGACTCAATTGGCACTGAGGTCTTCCTGTGTTAAGGTCTAGTGCCCTTTCTACTAGACCCTTTACCTGTCCTCCAAAAGGGTCTAAGCACTGAGCCACATTTAGTGCCCTGGAGGAGATTATAAATTAATAGAAGAGATAAAACACACCTGAAAATAGCTATAATACAATTCAGTGCCAGGAGGTAGTTTCCAGAGAAAAAAGAGAACTCTCTGGTAACTAGAATGGCCAGTGCCATAGAATTTAGAGTTGGAGGGAACCTTAGAGATCAGCTGGTTCCATGGCTTCATTTTCTATATAAGGAAATTAAGACCTAGAGAATGGAAATGATTTGTCTAAGGCCACTCAGGTCAGTAGTAACAGAAGCCACTTTCTGATTTTCTTTCTTTAAAACTTCCAAAAACAGATTGAATATGAGTTGGGTTTTGAAAGATGGATTCTATTTCCCCATAAGAACTACTGACAAACTTTTGAGTAGAGGGGTCCAGGGCCCAGGCATTGCAGACCAAAAACAAACAAACAAACAAGCAAATAAATAAATAGTATAAACAAGGCAGAAAGCAATTATGCATGACTTGTTTGGGTATCTGTGAGTCTAGCTTAGCTGATATGTGGAATGTGTATAGGGGATTAGCAAGAAGTAAAAATGAAAAAATATTGAGACCAAATCCTAGAGGGTCTTGAATAATGTTCATTCCTCCACAGATTAGCTCCAAAGCCAACTACAAAAGTTCAAAAGAGAAGGACTCAAGTTAAGAGCAGCTTGTGACAAAAAGAACTAGGGTTTCAATGGCTGCCATAGCCTTTCCCCTCTTATTTCTAACTGCTTTTTTTCCTGATGATCTCATTCATTAGTCTTAGGCAGAGCTGATATAAGGTCAATATCATTATAAGTAGAATGAATGGAAACACAGCAAGGATAAGTAATCAACTTGTTCCAAGCTCTATACTCTGAATCCTAGACCAAGTCCCAAGGAGATATGTTAATCATAATGGAAACTGCTATCTCGGTGAATAATGTATTCCTCTCTGAAGCTGATTGATTCAACCCTTTTGTTCTGAGGGCATGATATAAAAAAGTGAGCTACAGAAAAAAGAATGCCCCTCCTCCATCTCCCTTCCAGTTCTTTGCTTAGATCACAGGTTGGGCCTGGTGCAAGCAGAAAATCTCTCAGATAGTTGAGAAAAATAGAAATGGGTCTGAATACACCCTTAAAAAGAAAATCCTAGGAAGACTTTAGGTACTAGAAAATGGCCTTTGCAGTACAAGGACAAACTTTACAAATAGTCCTCCGCCTACTTCTAATACAGTGACTACTTCCTGTTAGTTCTTTCCTGGCTTGTTGCCTCCTCAAGATGACCAGAGCATCTACAGATAGTTATCTTGAGGCTTATTTTTGAAGTTCCTTCTTTAACTGAGTTTGCCTTAACAACTTAACTTGATGAGGGTGTTCTTGTCATGCTACTTGAATCTGTAGGGAGGGGACAAAAAGGAAGTTGATTGTATTATTTTCCTCAGGCAGAAAAAGTGACATTTCTCCTCCTTTCCAAGAAAAGTCCAAGAGTGGAGCCTTTGTCTATAGCTTGATCTCTAGTCCAAGACTCAGAGAAGTTGGAAAAGTGGATTATGCCACAAGAATCAGCTAACCTTGCAACCTCTACCCCAGTCAGGCCAGTCTTTTCCTGTACTACAAATTCCTTCCACTATGCCTTTATTTGTGTTATTTCTCGCATCAGTATGTTCTCCCCTTTTCTTTCTGCCAGTCAAGACACATAGATGCCATATTCAAAGTCTAGCTCTAGGATAGGGGTACAAAACCTTTACTGTTTTAAAGACCTCTTTGGTAGTCTGGTTTAAGCTATGGGATAGATAAGTGAGGGAGGACTAGTAACTCTGGTGTCAGGTCTTGCCAAGTCCTTTCTAGGGCTGTTCATCCATCTTTAGTGTCCATCTTTTTACCCAACTCTCATCTGTGGCTCCAAGAAGCTGTAGCATACACAGAGGCCACATGCTGACAAAACAGATTCACCAGATGGACTAAAGAAGGTTGAGGGTAACTGGAGAGCTTCAGACCCAGAAGTGAATTAAGGGGATGCCTACTCTAAGTATATGAAGACTTCTCTGGGCAGAATGGGCTGATGAGAACAATTTGTTCCAGTGGCCACAAAGGGAGCTTAAGCAGCTACTACTGTGGAATGTCTAAAGTTTGGTCAGACATAGAAGACACCAAGATCATCCACTGAATCCCAGGCCATCACCAGTCATACTGACTTTGGTTTTGCCACTGGACTTGGAAGGCTCTAGAAGAGAGAATGAGGCTGATGACTTTGTGTTGCTCTGCCTCACAGAAATCCAATTCACTTTTGCAATAACATCAAACTTTGATGTCATTGGTCCTCTTAGAAAACAAAGGACAAACAACAAAAAAAGCTCTGGACTCCTTCTTACAATGATGTTTCAAATATATAAAATAAGATACCTAGAATTATAGAGAAAGCCAATTATGTTGAAATAAAGATCCTTACAACCACCCTCGGACAAAGGTGCTATTATTGTCCCCATTTTATATTTGAGAAAATTGAGGCAAACAGAAGTTAAGTGATTTGCCCAAGGTTCATATAGCTAGCAAGTGTCTGAATCTGGATTTGAACTCGAGTCTTCCTGGGTTCAAGCTTATCCTTCGAACAAGGTCATAGCCCACCTGATATTTATCCTCAGATCCTATGGGCATCCATGAGTCCCAGGATAAGAATCTTTACTCTAGAGTCACTTCCTCCATTGAGCCTTCCCCAAGTATTTGTTTTTAATGATCTCCTATCTGAAACCCTGTAAGACTTATAGTTGGTGCTATACCACAACACTTTTGAGTAGACTATACTGTCATTTATTCTTTTGTATCCGCACACATTTCCCTCTCCATTCAATTCAAAGCAAGCCATGTGAAGGCAGACATCACGTCTTATATTTTTTCCATATTTCCTAAGTATCTATTAGGTGAGGATTCAATTAATTTTTAAAAATATATTTAGATCAAATCTGGCCTCAGATACTTCCTAGCTATGTGATTATGGGCAAGTCACTTAACCCTAATTGCCAGGCCCTTACTACTCTTGTGCTTTGGAATCAAAATTTAATGTCAATTCTAAGAGAGAAGGTAGATGTTGTTTTCTTGTTTTTGTTTTGTATTTAGAAAAATCCAACTATATGCAAAGTACTAGGAATCCAAAGATTCCATGAAACAGACCCATAGTGAACTTCCATTCTACTAGAGAGGCATAACAGGTACAGTTATTCATAAGAAAGTATAAGATACTGAGGAAAGAGAGCACATGAATAGCAGGAAAGATCAGGAATAGCTTAATTTAGGAAAAAGCATCCAGGGTAGTAAGTGAGGCATTCTAAAAAGCCAAGGTGAAGAAAGAGCATGTTCTAAAAACATGGAGGCATGTTATCACATGTTATCACATGTATGTTGAGCTCAGAGGAGTAGCTAGATTGACAGTTTGACTGCTTTGGGAGCATTTTAATTTATTTTTGACATTAGACAAGACCTGTCAGTGTACTCTATCATGTTGAGTTGTGCCATGGACACGATCCTGGACAGGGACTTTTGGGAAAGGCCAAGGTCCTTCTCTGGATTGCTGTCATTCATTCCCTGACTCCAGATGCAGAAGAACAGCCAGAACATTCACCTTAGACAAGTGATGGGCAACCTTTTGAGCTTGGTGTGTCAAAATTCACCAAAAAAAATGATCATGACTTGGGTGATGTGTCACTTCTAGAAAAAAAACATAATTTTGTAATATTTATAGTTTAAATAACAAAAATGTATAATTGTAATATATAACTGTATTTAATAAACCAAAATAGGTAAATTAACATAGGTAGAATTGTGATCTACAGTGCACAAAGTGTCTACACTACACTACAGCAAATGTTTCATCCTCGGCATGCGGCTGTGTGTCATCGAAAATGGCTACACGTGTCAGTGCTGACACGCATGTCATAGGTTTACCATCACCGCCTTAGACCATTGAGGCATGGTCTTGACCTTGTTGAACTTTCAAAGAGAAGAGAAGTAAATGTAAGAAGGGAATGAGCGAATCTTCTCAGTTATTTCCTCTCTTCACTCCCATATTAAACCCCACCTTTTACAAGAATTTTTTCCCATCTATGTTGCTGTCTTCCTTTTGTTGACAATCTCTAATTTCTCTGTCTATAACTTACTTGTACATATCCACGTGCATGTTTTTTCTCTCATTAGATGAGCCCCTTTAAAGCAGAACTATTTTTCACCTTTCTTTGTACCCCCAGAGGTTTAGCACAACACCAAGCAATCATATTTAATGATTGATGTTATTATTTCACTAACTCACTCACTACATCAAATAACAGTAGAATTTTTCCATTAGTTGTCACCAGTCTCATTCTAGGAGGTAAATGAATGTCCTCAAAAAAATATCTATATTAAGAGTCAGCTAGATTAGTGGATAGAGAACCAGGACCAGAGATGGGAGGTCCGCAGACACTTGACCTCCGACACTTCCTAGCTATAGGTTCCTGGGCAAGTCACTTCGTCCCAAGTGCCTAGTTCTTATGGCTCTATTGCCTTGGAGTCCATACTTATTCAATTCTAAGCCAGAAGGTAAAGGTTTTAAAAAAATCTATTACTAAGTGACAATAAGCATGATCTTTGTCCTAACAAGGGATTTTCAGGTACATTTACAGATTTAGGTAGTATTCTGGAAAGCTCTCAGGGCCACTTCTGTTTCATTTTAAACCACAGCAGCCAATAGGTCACTACTGGAGCTAAGAACATATTGCTCTGTTGACCTGCTCTCAGATTTCTAGGAAAGGTGCCTTTATCACTATGCAACAAGATAATAGGATCATAAGTCTATAAGTAAGATAACAAGCACTTATTAAGCACTTACTATATGCCAGGGCAGCTAGATGGCACAGTGGATAGAGGACTAGACATGGAGTCAAGAAAGACCTGAGTTCAAACATATCAGATACAAATCAACGGCGTGACCCTAGGCAAGTCATTTAACCCTGTTTGCTTATTTCTTCATTTTTCAAAATGAGCTGGAGAAGAAAATAGCAAACCGCTCCAATGTCTTTGCCCAAAAAAAAAAAAAAAAAAAAACTCCAATGGGAAAATGAAGAATCAGACATGACTGAAATGATTGAACAACAAATGTGCCAGACATTGGTTGAACTAAGGATTAGAGATACAAGTCCATGCTGTTACGATTAAAAATGATAAAGACTGATATAAATATAGAAATTAGTAGTTTAATTAAAGCCATACTGATAGGTATAAAATCATTAGACTATGCACCTGTAAGTAATTCAAACTGCCGCTTCAGCCATTTTTACCTTTCATACCTTCTCGCACCTGTTAGCTAAAGAGGGACTTCCTCCTGACCCCAGAGATTTAACCCCTCTCTTACATCATCATACTTCCTGTTTGCCATGAGGAATCATGGGAAATGTAGTTTCAAAGTCTCCCACGTGTCCATAGGAAATATATAACATACTTTTAAATGGCATCTTCCCAATTCCAAATATACAATGCAAAAAGACAGTTTTCTGCCCTCAAGAAGCTTGCCATGGAAGTTGGGGTGATGGTGGGAAATAACCCACAAAAAGGAGCAGTAAAGATGGGGAAAGAAAATGAAGGGACTCAGGTCAGGGCAATGGTGTTGAAATTCAGAAAATCATAATCATAGCAAGAAGAATGAAGGTTGACCAGCTTGGGTCCTTCCCCAAAACAAAGAGCCCTGGAAGAACTTAGCAATGGAAAAATGGGACTGATGTATTAGAGGAATGTTCTAGGCTGAGACCACACATAAGATTTAGTGTTAGAGTCTGGAACATCTCAAACACAGCCAGGAGGAAGTTGAGAGATGAAGAGGGCTTCAGAGGGCTTTATCTAGTTCAACTCCCTCTCTCATTTAACCAGCCCAGAGAGGTTAATTAATTAATTAACCAGGATCATTCAGTTTCAGAGACAGGACCTGATCATAGTTCTTACTCCAAGGCTAACAAGCACTCTTTCTACCATGGTCTCATAATAAACAAGTAAGAATCTTGTGATAGCAGTTAGATAATCCTCTTGTCAGTGGACTCTCTTATGTTAAATTGTACAATAGGCCTAGCCTTGGGTACATTTGGGAAAAGTCAAAGCCCTTCTCTGAATTTCTGTCATTCATTCCCAGACTCAACTACCATCTCGCAGGTAATTTTCTCTCCTTCCTAAAGGAATTCTAACACCCACATCACAATCTCACTCTCTTTCCTAACCCTTGTCTTCATACCTGGAACCTTTAATGTACATATTAGTATATAATATCTATATATACATATGGTTATGCATATATATTTTTATATATACTCATAAATATATTTATACAAATATAGTTTTATATATACAAATATAGTTATATATACAAATATACATATATACAAATTATATACAAATATAGTGATATAGTGTATATATATAGTCACACTGTGCCTATAGATATAATAAACATATACAAAGTACTATAAGCCCATGTCTCTTTTATCCTTTAAAAAAATCTAGCTGGTCCTGCCATTGGCTCAAGATATCCTATATTTCTCTTCCCATTTATATTTGCCTCTATTTTGCCTTTATTCTAGTCAATGAGAGGACACAATTTACTCAGGGGGAAAGCAGTGACTGAAATGGTACGATAGAAATACTATATTTCCTGAATAAACCCAGGTATATTTCTCTGAAGTCATAGTATCAGTGGGAAGAGTTCCTAAGGAGAGAGGCATACACAGAGGGTACACGAATGAGGAAGGCTGGTATAAGGATGGACAGGCAGCCCATGCCCCAGATTTGCCTGGCTGCTGAGGGTGTCTCATTGCTCTCTTGGTCTTGGAGTCTCCACAGGATGTTTCTTTACTTCTTGGCTGTAGCAGACACTGCTTCAGTTTCTAGTTTAGTTGAAAAACCCCTTTGGGAGTTTAGTGAAATCTAAGGTTTTCTCAGAAAAAAAACCATACTTTTAATTGAAGGAAATGGCAAACTTCAGACAGAAATTATTAAAAATAAAGGTAAGATTTTTTTCCCATCTGAGTTCGTGAACTCCTGAAATCCATATTCATAGACTTTTTGTGAACCTCAGATTAAAAATTCCTAGACTAAATGATTCCAGCTCAATCATTCTTTCCTATTGTATGAAATAAATATTTTTATATCAGAGTTGGGTTATAAAATCTAAAGAGTTTTTTCTTTGAGATAATTATTAAGCATGGGTTCTTAATCTTTTTTGTGCCATGGACCCCTTTGGCAGTGTGGCAAATCCCTTCACAGAATTGTGTTTTTAAATGCACAAAAATACAACTAGTTATGTTTAAATACAGTTTATATCAATATAAAAAACTAGTTCATGGAACACAGATAAAGAATCCTTGTAAGGAACTGTTTACTTGGAAAAGCTATGTCTAATTAAAATTTCATTTATTTTTAAGTGACATATAAATTATGGAAAAAGAACAGAATTCATCTATTTCTACAACTGAGACAAGTGCCCCTTGGTACATTATAGTCAAATCACCCAGTCACATAAGAAGAAAGTCACCTAGGATTTCCAAAAGATGCCTTTATTCCTTCTGATTACAAGACAGGGAAATTCTTTTGCCAATGAAACTAAAAAATTTGTTCATACGTGAAAATTAAGAAGTTTAAGAAAACCTCTCAAAGAAAGTATGCATGTGAATGGATGCTCCTCACTCAAAAGCATAGGTTTCCTTTTCCCATAGTTTAAAAATAGATTTCCTTTTCAAATATTTTCAGTTACTTTTCAGATGCAACAAACTCTGCTGATGACAACTCCCTTGTAATGTCCAGACTAATTGATTCCTTTGACTGGTTGGGATGATGGTAAGAAACCTGAACAATGTGATTGATGGGAGAGAAACAGATATTTTTAGCTAAATCTTCAGGATGTAAATATCTATTTTAAAACAACAGACACCTTCTGACTCAGCTTATCTAAGTACATTTCTTTATCACTCTGCTATTAAAACCTCCCACCTGCTTAGAAATGTGAGCTCATCTCTGCTCAAATCATAAAAGAAAAAAAAAAAGAAACTTCCCAGATCTCTAAGTTTGTATAACTGTCAGTTGGTTCTAATAAAATACAGTCAGCATGATTTTCTAATTCCTGGTATTTAAACATCGAGTTTGATGATCTAATTGGTGCTGATTTTTGAGAGTCACTCTTCAAAGACCAATCTGAAACGTTAGGAGGCTACTTAAAGGCATGAATTATGAACTTCATCAGAAGGCCTGGCCCTTAAATTATTTCAGGAAAAACTCAAAGTTGGTTTATTTGATTTGTAGATAATTCTAATAAGGGGTTAGTTTTTATTCAGTGGCTGACTTGTTAATATCTTTATGGCAGTTAAGTAATATTCTTTCTAGTTTTCAGGTACTTCTCCAGATTGTTATCAAATCAAGGATGAATAAAATTAGATTTCCTTCCTTCTCTACAGAATGGCCTACTTTAATCAAGTGGAAATCATTAGCAATTGTTTGTGCTGAAGACTTACCACCTTTACACAGTGACAGGACTGCTGTTCTTTGACATTTCCTATCAAAGAGCCATAAGAATTGATCTCTCTTTTATGGATGCATTTCCATTGAGTATTGGCAAAGACTACCCAGCAGTTTAGCTGACAGTAATGGAGTGAAATTAGCTACAAATGGTTTTCTAATAGCTTATGTCCATGCTGTCTGGCTTAAGCAAAAGAGAACAAAAAATATTTCCACTCAATATTCATATTGTAATGGCGAAGTAGTTCACAGCTATAAGATGTTCAATTACTTGTGGATAGAACAAAAATGGATATTAGCATATTTGTCATTGTACTTTAAAATAAGGCTTGGCACTCACTACTCATGAATAAAAGGATGTTAATGCAATGAAATCCACAGAGGTTAATTTTCATAAAACAAGAACTTACTTCTTCAACCAAAACTTTCAACTATGAAGGTGCTTTTTTAGAAATTAAACATCATGCTCCCAGCTATTTATATGAAAATAAGATGGAATTTTATTTTCAAAGCTGTTAAGAGTTTTTTATTTCTTGTTCTTTTCCCTGGAGAAACAGCAACGTTAGCAACTCAGAAGACGCAGAATACTTCAAGTCTTTGCTTCCTCTTCATGGAAATGACCAGCAGGTTCTCTTTCCAGTTACATGGAAAAGGCATCAGATTTCAGAGCTACCTTGAATACAATGTAATTTTCCATTCCCCTCAACATTAATTAGTATAATAGAAGTGTTTACCTTAGGGATAACACATGGTCCTCAGAGCAGTACCCCATTATCTTTTTTTTTATAGAGTACTTGGCATAGACAGGGTGTGTTTCTGATGAGTTTTATGAACCATTTCTTATAACATCCCTTCTAGTATCATGTTATGATGATTTGGCAGATAAAGCTAATGGGGAAGAAAAAGATTAAGACAGTGTCTACATTATACCAACTACACATTGCATTTCATCTAGCCAGTCCCAGAACTGAAATCATGCTTCCCAATCCGGTAAACCAGACAACTATTATATTGTGGTATCCTATCTTTTCTACTTCTTTCTCTGGAAAGAGTTATTCAATCCAGACCACCATTGCTTCTGGAAGTAGCATGTCAAAGGACTCCCCACTATGGTTCCACTCAACATCCCTATGACTCATCAGACAAAAACATCCTTCTCTTGACTACCACTCCCTTACATTATTTTTCACCCACTAGAATGTATTGGAGGTGAGTAGTCTCTAACACAATAGAAACATGGAATCACACCAGAGAAATTGTTAACAAAGATATTTATGAATAACAGAGAAGATGGGCTACTCAAGTGGCGAGGGTAAAATATGTTCTACTGGTATCCACATAATTTGATGAGAATATTGGACCAGTTCCTAATATATTGGCTGGAGACTCTGAGGCATATTTTGAGAAGCTGAACAAGAATCAAATAGAATGATCAGGCATAGATCAGTTGGCATCTTCTTCAATAGAAGGATCATCACAAATGATAAAATCATAGATCAATTGGGAAAGTCAGAGTTTTGTTCATGTAACTGCAGCCAAAGTGAATTGAAGGTGATCATCACTCTTGAATTCCAGAAACACCTTTATCTTTGGGCTTCAATTTAAATAATTAAATCATAGGAAAGGTTGTTCAATTTTAGGATTTTTTTCTTATTTTGCTGAAGATAAAACTAATAGTCTATCTTCAAAAAACACAAATCATCTGTCACATGAGGACCTGAAAACAATCTCTTCACTCATAAAGGAGCATTTTGTGTAAATATAAGAGGTGAGAAGTGCTGAGTCAATTAATAAATCTCAAATACAAGAATTTATTAATCTCCACTATGCCCTGGATCCAGGGTCAGAAGACAAAAATGAAAACATATCAGGTACACAAAGAATGAAAAATGTATATAAGGTAAATACAAAGTAATTTTAGGGGAACATTACAAATTGGAGGTTGGGTGGGGGGATCAGAAAAGTCACCATGTAAAAGGTGGAATTTGAGTAAGGCCAGCTACCTCTACTAGACAAGTGATTAGTGCAAGTCATTGACCTCTCTGAACCTCAAGTTTCTCAGCTATCAAATAGGGAGAGAACATGTTGACTTCCTCACAGCATCATAGTTAGAGAAGAATTTTAAAAATTGTGAAGTTGAGAGCAGCTAGGTGCTCAGCAGATTGAGAACCAGCCTAGCAAGAGGAAGTCCGGGGTTCAAATTAGACCTCAGACACTTCCTGTGTAACCCTGGGCAAGTCACTTAACTCCCACCACCTAGACTTTATAGATCTGCCTTAGAACTAAAATTCAGTACTGAATCTAAATGGAAGGTAAGGTTTTTTTAAAAAATTGTAACATGTATTATATTGTTCATGATTCCATGGACCACACCATCTTGCCCCTTCTATCTTTCACCATTTCTTGAAGTCTGTTTATGTTCATGTTCATTGTCTCCCTGACACTGTCTATCCATTTCATCCTCTGCTGTTCCCTTTTCCTTTTGCTTTCAATCTTTCCCAACATCAGGATCTTTACAAATAGAAATATTCTTCTTTCCACTACACTGTGCTACACATTTTCCTTTGCCATTTATTTCTATTAAATAACTGTCAAAATTTCCCCAAATCAACTAGTTATTTTAATTTTCATTGATAAAGATTCATGGGAAGAATCCCTGAGTTCTTTAAAACTTTCCTTTCATTCACTGACTTTGGACAAAACTACATTGGAGAATTTCTCCTTGTGTGTCTTGACATCTTCACCTTTTGACACCTTGTTTTTTTCCCCCCAGCTAACTGTGCCTCATAAGGAGTGCATCATAGCTGTGTGAACCATATTGAAATGAATAAAGCATATAATTGTCCCCAACCTGAGAGTCAATTGCCATTATCATTATAATTACTTTCAAAGTTAATAGATAGGTTTATGAATTATATAATGAAAGCATGTAAATACAATAGCCGCCATCCAGGTGCCAGGTAGGGAAAAACAAAATAGGGTTTTTATATACTCTGAACCTTCATGCAGCTTGAACTTGAGCTCGCTGGGATAAATTCCTGGGAAGTCTTCATGGTATTATCACAGCTTCTATAGAAGTAGTTTCTAGTGATTCCTAAGGAAGGGAACAAAGGAAGCACATACAGAACTTTTGAGGTTTCATTCTTTCATTTATTCATTCATTAAACAAGCAGTTATTAAGAGTTTTCTAGGGGGGCAGCTGGGTAGCTCAGTGGATTGAGAGCCAGGCCTAGAAACAGGAGGTCCTAGGTTCAAATGCGGCCTCAGACACTTCCCAGCTGTGTGACCCTGGGCAAGTCACTTGACCCCCATTGCCTACCCTTACCAATCTTCCATCTATAAGTCAATACACAGAAGTTAAGGGTTTAAAATTAAAAAAAACAAAAACAAAAAAAAAAGTTTTCTAGAGGAAGGTACTTCACCAGGCACAATATGAAATTTAGGATACGAAAATAAAAGAAATCCCTGCCCTCAAGGAATTTATATTCTATTGGTGTGGAAGATGGGGGGAAAGACATGGCATGTACACAAATAAGCAAATACAAAACACATGAAATAAATCTAAAAGTGAGTTTTCAGGAGAAGGGCATTAATGATTGATAATATTTCTATAGCTCTATACAGAGAGAATTACCTGGAATTTTAATGTAAAAAATAAAATACATTTTTAAAAATAGCTTTTTTAGGATTGTCAAGCATTCCCCATGTTATATTATTTGGTGCTCATGAGAACCCTGGGAAAAGGTACTATTATTATTCCCTCTTTAGAAAGAAAACTAGCCACGATTAGAGGAAGAACTGTGGGAGTAGAAACACAGAAGAAAAACAACTACTTGAACACATGGGCTGATGGGGATATTATTTGGGATGAAGACACTAAACGATAACTCTAGTCCAACTATCAATAATGTGGAATTAGGTCTTAATCAATGATACACATAAAACCCAGGGGAACTGTGCTTTGGCTATGGGGGCTGGGGAGTATGGGGTTGGGGGAGAGGGAAAGAACATGAAGCATTAACTATAGGAAATATTCAAAATAAAAGTAAAAATTTAAAATAAAAATAAAAATAATTACTCCCTCTTTACAAATAAGGAAAATGAGACTGAGAAAGTTAAGGGATTTGTCTAGGGTCACATAACTAATGAGTGTCTGAGACAGGATTCAAATTCAGCTTTTCCTGATTCTAAGTCCCATACTCTATCCATTACAATACCTAGCTGCCTGCCTATATAGGTTCTTGGAATAATCTAGGTGATGAGGTCCTGTGCTACAGTGGTTGTAATGAGTAGAGATTTTATTTACAGTGGACCACAATTTTTCAGTAATGTCAGCTGACCCCCTTTAATATTAGTGAGAAGCATGAGAAAGCTCGTAGTTGGAACTAGCATCAATAAGAGTTGGCTATTGGTTTGCTTTTAGAGGTTGAGGGAGAAAAAAGATTTGAGAATGATTTCTCATTTGTGAATCTAGGGGGACTGGAAAGATACTGCTGCCCCTTGAAAAACACTAGCAACTCAGGATATCAGAATAGCTTCATGTAGAATGTGGCTCTCAAACTGGTTCTTGAAGTAAGCTAGGAACTCTAAAAGGTAGAAGGAAGGAGGGAATGGATTTCAGACATGAGAGAACAACCTGAACAAAATCATAGAGCTGATATATGAGATCCTGTGTACAGTAAACAGTAAGTAAGACTGGTTGAGGGGCAGTTAGGTGGTACAGTTTAGCCTGGAGTTAGAAAGTTCAAATCCAGCCTCAGGCACTTACTAGCTGTGTGACCCTGGGCAAATCATTTTACCTCATTTGCCTCAGTTTCTTTATTTTTAAAATGAGTTGGAGAAGGAAATGGCAAACCAATCCAGGATCTTTGCCAAGAAAGCTCCAAATGGGGGTCACAAAGAGTCAGGCACAACTGAACAACAATTACAACTAGGAAAGGTTTGGTTGAGTAGAATTTAGTGAGGGTGAAGACCAGTAACATATAAAATCCTAGAAAGGTAGGCTGAGTAGGAAGAAGAGCTTTAAATACCGGAGTAGTCTATATCTTATTCTAGAAATAAGGTTCTTCTTGAGTAGAGGAGAAATGAAATCAGACCTATGCCTTAGGAATATCAAATTTGGCAACTGTGTGTCAGGAGAATAGGACTAATGAAGGGAGAGACTGGAGGCAAAGAGACAAATAGAAGGCCAGGATAATAATCAATCTGAAGGTGAGGAGGACCTAGAACTAGGGTAGTAGTGGCATGACTGGAGAGAAAGGAACAGAAATGAAAGTTCTCTTTGAAGTGGTTCCAATAAGATTTGGCAACTGGGACTGAGGGGCAAGGATTATTTTAGGGCTATTTCTAGTTGAAGAGTATGGGTGACTGGAAAGATACCAGTGTCTACTCAAAAGCAACAGGGAAACCTAATACTGAGGTCTGGAGGTGGGCGTGAGGACACCCCAACACAAGTCTCCTTGCTTCCTTAGGAAATGGCACAGGGAACCTTTGCCTAGACCAGTACAATCATGGCAGAAGCTACCCACTGTGGGGACAGTCTGCTCCCATGCTGAGATTGCCAGGAAGTAAAAGAAGACAATTCATCTCCCGCACTTCCTGGAATGGCTTCTCTCTTATTTCTGACATTGGGAATATCACTCATTGTGGCAATTCTCAACCCCAGTACTACTGCAAAGTCACAGACCCACACCCATGTGAGAGGGAACATGTTGAAGTTCATAGGGCACTGCCTTTGGAAGTCAAGACATGGATTCAAAACGCACTAGAGATACTGTCTAACCCTGGATAAGTCAAGTAACCCTACTGTGCCTTAGTTTCCTTATCTGTAAACTGGGGACTCTGGGCTTGATGTTCCCTAAGGTTCCTTTCAGCTCTAATCCCATGATCCATTGCACTGCTCTGACTTGAGTGGTTTTATCTATATCTAATAGAGGAGCAAGCAGATAAAGAGAAAAGTAAGGTGCTGAGCTTACAGGGCTCTCATAGCATCATGGGAGGTCAACTGATTCTCGTATCATACTAAAGCATCTCTTTCAAATGACCAACATCCAGCATCTAGTTGAATCTGGCTCAGTGGCAAGTGAATGAGTCACTTCCCTTCATTTTATTTACAGTGTACCAAGATTTTCCAGCAATGCCAGTTGTCAAACAGTACATTCATCATTCTGAAGAAATATTATGGATGGATTTATTTCATTGAAAGTCTATGGAAGTCTTAGCTATAAACTTTTCTTGATACTCTTAACACTGGTACCTTACCTCTCTGCTGATTAGCTCCAAGTCATCCTTTATTTAGTTTATTTGTACATTGTTGTTTGCATATTGCATGTCAGAATAGGCTGAATTCTTGGAGAATAAGGACTGCCTTTTGTTTTTTGTATCCTCATCAGTTAGCACAGTGCCTGGAACATAGTAGATACTTAATACTTATTGACCTGCTGACTTCAAGTGCTTGGACCAAAGGCGTTTACTAAAAGACTTGGCAAGAAGATTTCCAATGGTAAGCTCCAAGGAAGTAACCAAATTACCAGTGGCTTTCTTGAACTTACTGAGAATCAACACAGATGGGCTAAAGGAGACAGGATGACTCAGAAAAGTACATTGAGAAGGTGTTTGATCTCTGGTTTTAACTCACTACCTACAAAACTGTTTGTTTTTATCTCTCACAGAAATAGAACTAAAAACTTAGCGTCTTGGCTTTCCCCTCACTGCTCACTACTTTAATATGAGATTTATAATTATTTGTGCATCCAGTGCCTAGTTATCTCTAGTTTTGTGGCAGTAAAGATAGAACCTCTGTGAGCATCAATTTTTTTTATTAAGAAAAATTCTCCATAGTTACATGATTCATCTTCTTTCCCTCCCCTCCTCCCATAGCTGACACACAGTTCCTCTAGGTTTTACATGTGTCATTGATCAAGACCTATTTCCATATTATTATTTGCATTAGGGTGATCCCTTAGAGTCTACATCCCCAATCATATCCCCATTGAACCATGTGATCAAACAGTTGCTTTTCCTCTGTGTTTCTACTCCCACAGTTCTTTCTCTGGATGTGGGTAGCGTTCTTTCTCATAAGTCCCTTAGAATTGTCCTGGATCATTGCATTGCTGCTAGTATAGAAGTCCATTATATTCAATTCTGCCACAGTGTATCCTGTCTCTCTGTATATGGTTCTCCTGGTTCTGTTCTTTTCGCTCTGCATCAGTTCCTGGAGGTCATCCCAGTCCACATGGAATTCCTCCAGTTCATTATTCCTTTTAGCATGATAATATTCCATCACCAGCATCAATTTCTTGCATCCACCTAGAGATTACTATTCTTGAATAATCCATTTATCACTTACATCATAAGGATTAATTTGAGGCTAATAACTCTAAAATTTCTCTGAACGCTTTGGAAGAATGTTGCTTTTTATAATTGGAAGAGATTTATGATAAATGCACTGAAATGTGACATTTGAACTGGAATTAAAGGATCCTGCTACAACCTTTTTATTAACATTATGATGATTACTATCACTGTTGTATTAGAATCTATTAGAGTCTGTTTTCAAGTCAGAGAAATTAGTTGTGAATAGCTTTTTGACTAACTTCATATCCTTGGTCAAGTTATCCTCCTTTGGCCAATAATTTCCTCATCATTAAAATGTTTTTGACTCCCAGAGCAGAGCACTTAGTATCTACTTCATGGTACTTAACATATATTGTCTCCTGTTATAGTCAGTGGTATTCCTGTTCCATCTCCATTATTAGCTAATAAGCTCCTTGAGGTCAAGAACCACAGCCCTTTTTATTCTTTTTTACATTTCCCACAAAGTGCTTTAGTCATAGGATTTCTTTATTGTTTAAAAAGGTCCTTGATTCATTTTATTATTATATTACAAACTTTACAGATTACCATGAAAAATCTCATAACAAAAAAGAAACCATTAAACATAACTAACAATGCAGTGACTTCAGCTGAAAGTACATGGCCGGGGGCAACTGGGTAGCTCAGGCCTAGAGACGGGAGGTCCTAGGTTCAAATCTGGCCTCAGACACTTCCCAGCTGTGTGACCCTGGGCAAGTCACTTGACCCCCATTGCCTACCCTTACCACTCTTCTGCTTTGGAGCCAATACACTGTATTGACTCCAAGACGGAAGGTAAGGGTTTTAAAAAAAGAAAAAAAGAAAAAAAAAGAAAGAACATGGCCATCTGATTCCCACTTCTCTTTTTCAGTAAGTTTTTTTAAATAACAAAAATATTTTTTCTTTCTCATCCCCCCATCCCACTGGAAAAAAAAATCAGTATAGAGGTTTGATTTATTGTTTTGTTAATTACTTATATTTAAGAAAGTGATGAGAAAATCTTAACAGTGTAGTTTAAACAGAAGTATATCCTATGTACATTTCCTTCCTCTCCCCAGAGCTGGTTGTTAAACATTTACTGGCAAACCATTGTATATATAAGCATTCTGAAAAGCAATTTAAAATTTTATACAAAAGGTTGCTAGGAAGCGTGTGTTCTTTGTGCTACTCATACCTACACTAGACCTATATCCAAAAGAGATCAAAGAAAGAGAAAAAAGATGCTATACATTTATTAAAATTTTATATATATATATATAGAGAGAGAGAGAGAGATAGAGATAGAGAGAGAGAGAGAGAGAGAGAGAGCACGCACAACTCTTATTATGGTGACAAGAAAACTGGAAATTAAATGGTTGCCTATCAGTTAAGAAATGACTAAGTCATCATTTTTGGATATGATTAAGCACTATTGTTCTATAAGAAATGAATAGATGGTTTCAAAAAGACATGGAGAAACTTACATGAACTGATACAGAATAAAGTGAACAGAACCAGAAGAACAATTTATACAACATCAATATTATAAAAGTGAATTGTTCTGAAGGCTTTTATAAACTGATGAGGAATGAAATGGGCAGGATCAGAAGA
>NC_058130.1:359863860-359959832 GCF_016433145.1 Gracilinanus agilis | reverse complement strand
TATATATAGAGAGAGAGAGAGAGAGAGAGAGAGAGAGAGAGAGAGAGAGCACGCACAACTCTTATTATGGTGACAAGAAAACTGGAAATTAAATGGTTGCCTATCAGTTAAGAAATGACTAAGTCATCATTTTTGGATATGATTAAGCACTATTGTTCTATAAGAAATGAATAGATGGTTTCAAAAAGACATGGAGAAACTTACATGAACTGATACAGAATAAAGTGAACAGAACCAGAAGAACAATTTATACAACATCAATATTATAAAAGTGAATTGTTCTGAAGGCTTTTATAAACTGATGAGGAATGAAATGGGCAGGATCAGAAGAATAAAATCAGAATAATAATTTATAGATCACTGTAAAGGAAAATAACTTTGAAAGTTGTCAGAATAATTATAATCAACACAATGATCATCCATGATTTCAGAGGGTTTGTACATATATGTGTGTCTATATACATTTAGAGAGAGTGTATGTATGTGTATATATAAATATATATATACACAGATATTTTCCCATTACAAATTTTACATATTATCCCCAGTCTATGAGATGTCTCTTAAAAAATATACACATATATACATATGTATATTTATAACTATATATAGGGCAACTAGGTGATGCAATGGATAGAGCACTGGATTTGGAAATCAGGAAGACTCATCTTCCTGAGTTCAATTCTGGCCTCAGGTACTTACTAGCTATGTGACCCTGGATAAGTCAAATGGCAAACTACTCCATTAGGGTCATGAAGAATTAGAGAAGACTGCAAAACAACAAAATCACTATCCATATACATGTAAATATCCAGTAAGGAAATTTGTTTCATTTAACTATGCAGATTTTTAAAATTCATAGGTTTGGGAATATATAAGTGATCTCAGAAGTCATTTGTTCAGCTCTTTATTTTACAGATGAGAAAATTGAGTCCCAAAGGGAAATGATTTATTAGTACTTTAAATCCCTCAGCTCCCAAATTGTTTTTTTTTTTTTTTTTTTTTGGCAGTCACTTAATTGTGTACATTCCTTTTCTTAGTCAAATGTAAGCCCTCTGAGAGCAGGTACTATTTAATTTTGTCTTTTTATAACCAGTGCTTAATACATAGTCTGCAAAAAATAAGTGCTCATTAAATCCAATTGAATAGCTCAGTAGTTCATGGTGGAACTGGGATTCAAGTCCAGGTTCTTTGACTCCACAACTTTTTATTGCCCCACATTGACTTTTCCCAACATGCCACATTGTTGATGACTTAGGGACTGTTTATTGACTGAATTGGGGTCATGAAATGAATCTGGGTCGTGTAACACTTTAGAGGTTTATTTCTTCTCTCCTCCCATAAATGCATAGCTCCCGTGTGTCAGCATGAATGGCTGCAACCCTATTTGGCTCCCAGGTAGATGGCAGCCTAACTTAAGTGTGGGAAACATTTATGTAACGTGGATATAAGGGTAGAGAAAAAAAATCAAACCAGCTACTATAGTCATGTAGCATAAGTGGTGAAGGGAGTATTACTGTCATAGACCAGAACTCCAAAATGGCAGGCTTCCTTAACCCATTTTAGCATTACTTCTGCTGGTGGGAAGAGAACTCAAGGTATACTAGGAGACAGTGGACATCATTCCAATGAATTACTCTCCTTCACTAAGTCAGGGATCGAATACCACAGGCAGAATTCCACTTCAGTGTGCACCTTGGATAGAGAATGCTTATTCTTGAAAGGACATTCTTAGATAAGAAGTGTAAACTTTCACATTGGACAGGATTGTCTTAGGCACCTGTATCAACAGTGCTTTTCCACAGCAACACCGTTGGCTGGCAGAAGTGGCCTTGAAATGGCCCAGGAGCTATATTCTGGGAATCAGGCAGAGAATAAAACATGCAGCAACTTTATGAATAAAATAGACTAGAAAATCAAATAAAGGATAGAATCTAGGAGTTGGGTATTTGAAGCCTTATACTATCATAAGAAATGTATCTGCTGGATATATGGCAGACCATATCTCATACCATATAACAAGATAAAGGATTCCAGGATAGGTATCCATCAAAGGATATGTATCCATCAAAATGGATTCAAGATTTAGACATAAAGAATGTTACTATTTGCAAGTTAGAGGAACATCAATAGTCTACTTGTCAAAACTATGAATCAGGGAAGAATTTAGGACCAAACAAGAGACAGAAGACACAGGACGTAAAATGGTAACTTGGATCATATCAATCTGAAAAAAGTTTTTGCACAAACAAAACCAATATAAAGATTAGAAGAAAAGGAGAAAGTGGAAGAAATTTTTTTTGTAGTAATTATATCTGATAAAAGGCCTCATTTCTTTTTTTTCCTCATATTATTTTATTCTCCTTTCTTAAACATATGGAGGACTGGTTCAAATTTATAAGAATACAAATCATTTCCCAGTTGATAAATGGTCAAAAGGATATGAAAATGTGGTTCTCAGAGGATGAGATCAAGGCTGCATATAATCACATGCAAAAATGCTCTAAATCACTCTTGATTAGAGGAATGAGAATTAAAACAACCCTGACTACCACACCTCACACCTCTCAGAATGACTAAAATGACAAAAATGGAAAATAACAGGTATTGGAGGGGATGTGGGAAAATTAGGACACATGTACTGCTGTTGAAGTTGTGAACTAATTGAACCATTTTGGAGAGCAATTTGGAACTATGCCCAAAGAGCTTTAAAACTGTGCATTACCTTTGACCCAGCCGTACTACTAATACGTGTGTGTATTCCAAAGAGATTTTAAAAACAGAAGAGGACCTGTTTGTAAAAATTTATAGCAGCTCTTTTTTGTGGTGTCAAAGAATTAGAAATTGAAAGTATGTCCATCAGTTGGAGAATAGCTGAACAAGTTGTGGTATATGCTTGTAATGGAATATTATTGTGCCATAAGAAATGATGAAAAGGATAATTTCAGAAAAACCTGGAAAGACCTACATGAGCTGATGCGACACGAAATGAAAAGAACCAGGAGGACATTGTACACAGTAACAACAATATTATATGATAAGCATTTATAAATGACAACTATTCTTAGCAATATAGTGATCCAAAATGATCCTCAAAGATTCATGATATAAAATCCCATCCGTCTCCAGAAGAAACAAACTGATGGAGTCTAAATACAGACTGAAGCATACTATATATTTCACCTTATTTCTTTATTTTTCTTTTGTTTGAGTTCTCTTTAAGTAACTAATATTTGAAAAGTATTTTGCATTATTACACATGTAAAATCTATATTAAAATGTTTGGCAAATCGGAGGAGGAGGAAGGCAGGGAGGGAAGGAGAGTAAGAATTTGGCTCAAACTTTTTTTTAAAACTGAAGGTAAAGTGGATTGAGAGCCAGGCCTGGAAATGGGAGGTCCTGGATTCAAATTTGACCTTAGACACTTCCTAGCTGTGTGACCCTGGGCAAGTCACTTGACCCCCATTGCCTAGCCCTTAACACTCTTCTGCCTTGGAGTCAATACCCAGCTACCCAGCTGCCCCCAGTTAGGTGATTTATAATTGTTGAGGAATTTGAAGTTGGACTTGTTTTGCATGGGTGTTAATGACTTCTGTGTGGTAGCTAGGTGGAACAGTGGATGGAACATGTGGAGTCAGGCAGACTCCCAGAGTTCAAATCTGGCCTCAGCACTTACTTACTGGCTGTGTGATCCTGAGCAAGATACTTTATCCCCTTTTCCTCAGTTTCCTCATCTATAAAATGAGTTGCAGAATGAAATGGCAAACTACTCTGGTACCTTTGCCAAGAAAACCCCAAAGTCACAAAAACTTGGACACAACCGAATGTAACAACTATTACTATTCCATTTTATAGACAAGGACATAAAGACCCAGAACGGGGAAAGGACTTTTATATAAGTGGCAGAGTCATAATTCAGTCCTAGGTTCTGACTCAAAATCTAATGCACCATCCTTAATCTGTATTAGGTGGTAAGAGGGTACATCCTGGGTAAAATTCTGTCTTTCCTAGATGCCTAGCACTATGCTTTCTATAAATAGATACTTAATAATGTTTCACCAAGTTGAATTAAGTTTAATTAATTAATTAAAAATTAAATTGCAGTCCTTTTGGTTAAAGAATATAATGATTAAACTAACTCTCTCTCCCCCTCTACTCTCCTCCCCCCCAGTCAGCTGGCCAACAGAACATTTCCTATTTATTTCCTTCTTCACTCTTTTAACCTATAACTACTTTTAAAAAACACTGTTTGCAGAAAGCTAACAATAATGTATAGAGATCAGGGAAGCAGAGAAGAAAAGAAGAAAAAAACTCAAAACACTTCAGAATCCCTTCCCACCCCACCCTCCTGGCAACTGATTTTTTTTATGTTCTCCTGCAATCAGCCCTGCCTACAGATGCTTGATGTCTTTTACTAAACAGATGGGTACTGGGGCAACCACACTGTGTCAATAACTTTCATTTATTTAGGGTTTTTTTCCCCTTAGGGACTCAGTGTTTCATTGAAATCTCATTAAGATTTATAACCTTTTAAGGTAGGAGACACTATCACAAGTTTTTAGAAATCTGGGCTAGACAATGCAATGACCCAAGATATTTCTGAGGGACTTATGAGACAGAATGTTATCAACATCCAGAGAAAGAACTGTGGGAATTAGAAAACATATGATCAATCACATAGTTCAATACGGATAAGATTAGGATTTTGATGTTAAAAGATCACTCTACTGGAAATATGAATAACATGGAAACAAGCTTTGAATAATGATACAGGTATAGCCCAATGGAACTGCTTGTCAGCTCTGAGAGAGGGTAGAGAAGAGGAGGTAGAAAAATCATGAATCATGGAACCATGAAAAAATATTCTTTAAAAAAAAAAAGAAAAGAAAAGAAAACTGGGCTGGGTCTGCAGGACCATTTTGATAATCACATCAGATGAACTCATGGATCCTCTGCATCTGGCCTCAATCATCCTTCCCAAGCATTTTCTGAGCACGTTGCTCCCCAGCCAAACTGAACTACTCTCTGGGCCTCAAATATCATCTGGATTTTCCCGTCACTGAATCTTTGTTCATGTCCTTCTCTACATTTGGAATATCCCTCTTGCTCAGCCCCATTCTACCCTGCTCTCTACCAGCTGAGGTCCAAAATGTCTCTTCCTCCATTAAATCTACACTAAACCCATCCATTAGGTAGGGATCTTAGCCTCCCTTGAACTTTAGGAGTACTCCTTTTATACTCTCTGTATATATTTATCAATCAGTCTACAAGCATTTATAATACCCTTATTATATGTGAAGCACTGTGCTAGGCTTTGAAGATACAAATGCGAAATTTATGGGATTTGCAGTTAGAAGGGATCTTGAGTCTGTAATTTAGCATCAGGGGTAAGATTTGAACCCATTGTCTGCTAACTTCAGACCTAGTTTTCCTTTCAAAGTACTACATGCCTCTCCTATGCCTTGGGTAATGTTTGTGTCAGATATTCAAAACATAAAGGACTCAGATTCTGTGAGGGAACTTAATTTTTCTTTCATTTTAATAACAATTATTGTTCAGTCATTTTTCAGTTGTGTCCAATCTTCCTTTACCCTATTTGGGATTTTGTTGGTAAAGATTACCTGATTGATTTGCCATTTCCTTCTCCAACTCATTTTAGGATTGAGGAACTAAAGCAAACAGGGCTAAGGGGCTTGCCCAGGGTCACACAGCTAGTATCTGAGACCAAATCTGAACTCAGGTCTTCCAGCGTAGCATTCAATCCACTGTGCCACCTAGATGCCCATATAATAATAATAGCCAGCATTTACATAATGCTTTAAAATTTAGAAAACACTTACAAAATATCTCATTTTACCCTCACAAAATTGAGGAGGAAACTGAGTCAAACAGAGGTTGTGACTTGCCCATGGGCCCACTATTGGTGAGCATTGGATTTGAATGAAGGTCAATGTACCTCCAGGCTCTGCATTAAATCCACTGTTCCTCCTAGCCCACCCTAAATTGGGAAAAATCTCTGTGTTACCCTAGTCGAGGAATCCTTTGTTTCCTTCACCACAGTCCACACTGTCCAGTTCACACCTGGTGTTGGACCTTCCCTCTTAGTTTAATACTATCACCTCCTCCCTGGGATAAACCTGAATCTTGCTCTCCTTCTACCCTGGGGCTCCTCACTCCCTTCCCAACAGTAACTGGTCAGAGAACTTCCATTACTCCCTAAGATCTCACTGGACTGACTGCATGCACCATTTCTCCCAGATTTTTAGTTATTGCTATCTGACCAGCCAATGCACCCTAGGGTCACCAGGCTTTTTGTTTTGCCTCCCGTGATTAGAATGAGAATTCCTAGAGGCTAGGGTCTGTCTCATTCTTCTATTTGTATAGTATTACAATTGTATGATTGTCTTATTCTGGTTGTATTTGTCACTTTGCATCCCAAATGTCTAGGACAGTCCTTGGTGTATTGGACTCAAACAATGGTTTTCCATTTGCTCTAGATTGAAGAAAGTAAACTCCTTGGGGAAAAGAAATGTTTCATTTATGTCTTAGTCCTCAGAGTGCCTAGCACAGTGCATTGTATATAGTAGGAGTTTAATAAATGTTTCCTGTGCATTGAAGGCTCCTCTTCTGTAAACCCGGGTCCAGAGTTGGTGCTATCTTCACATGCTTCCTACCATTTAGTTGTGTGTTACTCTCTGTAGTTTTCTGATTTCTTGGTTTTACTTTCCAGATACAAATCAGGGCCAGCCTTTGTCAGAGTCTCTCTATCACATCAAAAAAAATGGCTTTTGGTCTCTTGGTACAATTTCCACAAAAGAGAAAGGGAAAATAAACAAAACCAAAATTAAGAATCTCATTGCTTATTGGGACTTACCACTCTCCTGAGAATGCCTGCCCATTCTCCACAGCCGATCCTGAATCCATGCTTTTTTTGAGGCTATTTATTCCTTTTGCCATTGTTCCCACTTTCTTCCAGCTGGTTAGCAGGTCTGCCTCAGATTGGGAGAGTCAACACTAGGATGCTCTCTGTCTCACTTTTAACTAGGGAAGGGAGGAGCCAAATCATAATCTCATTGAGGGCAGGAAATGGATCCAGGAATCTCTCTCCACTTTCAGCACCTGGTAGTAGATTTTGAATTGAATAAATGCTAGCTGAGGATTTCTCGAATTAGTGAAAGATTGAAAACAGATGAATATAAGAGATTAGCTGTAGCCTGTGTGAATCAATCACTATATAAATTGGTCTATGGATTAGAAAGGGCTATGGAAAGTCTTATATTGAATTATCATGCCCATTGTGAATTATTTTTTAATCCAATTACCTTGCAGAACAAAACACAATGCCTCTTCTAGTACATAATTCTAAAGTGGAATATATACAAGCACGTATATGTTCAGTATTTCAGTTGTGTCCAACTCAACATGACCCCATATGAGGTTTTCTTGGTAAAGTCATTGGAGTAGTTTTCAATTTCCTTCTCCAGCTCATTTTGCAGATGAGGAAACTGAGACAAACAGGGTTAAGTGACTTGCCCAAGATCATACAACTAGTGTCTGAAGCTATATTTGAACTCGGATCTTCCAGACTCCAGGTCCAATGGTCTATTCACTGTGCCACCTAGCTTCGTATATTCATATGTTTATATGTATGTACACATGTATATGCCTATGCATGATGTTCTAAAAGTTAATGCAGGGGGCAGCTGGGTAGCTCAGTGGAGTGAGAGTCAGGCCTAGAGACAGGAGGTCCTAGGTTCAAACCCGGCCTCAGCCACTTCCCAGCTGTGTGGCCCTGGGCAAGTCACTTGACCCCCATTGCCCACCCTTACCAATCTTCCACCTATGAGACAATACACCAAAGTACAAGGGTAAAAAAAAAAAAAAAAAAAAAAAAAGTTAATGCAGTTCAAGTTTTAGGGTCTCTTTCCTTCCTTCCTTTTTTCTTCCTTCCTTTTTCCTTCCTTCCTTCCTTCCTTCCTTTCTTTTAAAACTGAGGAGGCAGGTAGGTGCCTCAATGGATTAAGAGCCTAGGCCTAGAGATGGAAGGTCCTGGGTTCAAATTTAGACTCAGACACTTCCTAGCAGTGTGACCCAAGGTAAGTCATTTAATAGCCATTGCCTAGCCCTTATTGTTCTTCTGTCTTAAAGCCAACATACAGTATTGATTCCAAGATGGAAGACGAGGCTTTAAAAAAAAAAGCTGACTTAAAACTTTTGGTGCATTTTATATTCATGTAGACAGCAGATTCTATAACTGTGTCATGGAAACTTATAATAAAAGGATTTGATCTCTGATTTCTGCAAATCTTTGAAACTGCCAAACACTCAGGGCTTAATCAAAATATTTACATAGCCTGGAGTAGTATATTAGGGGAATCCAAAATAAAATGTTAAAAACAAAAACAAAATAACCATAAAACCCTTGTTTTGACTCTCAGTTCTTACAAAACCAATGAGATTGTATAAAAAGTTCATTTTTATGATTGTGATTTCCATACTGCCATTGTACTTCCTTGGTTTCCTCTTTTTTTTTTTTTTTTAAAGTGACTGTAGCTCCTTATTTTATTTTATTTTATTCTTGGTTTCCTCTTGCCAATATTTTCAAGTTCAAGGGTAGCTTCAAAAGCTCCTGCCTTTCTCCCCACCATTTTTACCCAGAGAATGCCACTTAACAAAGTGGTGCAAACCAGCTGTTCATACTGTAGCTGCTCAATTTGAATAATGAATGGGTCCTGTGCATTTGGAGATCTCTGAGAGTCCCAGAAGCTGCCAGCTGTTACAGTCTGGCACAAACCACCTTTTTTCCCTAGGAACTCCCTTTGGATAGCATATAAAATAAAGGAGGAATATAAATGCGTCAGGGCTGTGACAATGTTTACTAGGCTGAAATTGAAACTCCCTTGATGTCTTCTGAAACCGAGAAGAATATTCTTTTATTACTTCCTTTCTCTTGATAAATAATTATAAAATCCTGAAATGTGTAACCAGATCTTTACGTTGGTATTAACATTTTGCTTAATATTGACCAAGGAAGTTAGTTTTGCTATTCTTAGACTCCTGTCTCTAGAATATCTCAATCTCAATGATATATATGTTGTAAATACCCTAACATAAATTAATAATATCTTTTATCAAGCACCTTTCACTTTCATCAAATTGAACACCAAGTCCTTTCTTCCACTATAATTAGATCATTCCTAGCCACATCCCCCTGGAAGTTGAAGGGTATCAATGGTAATGGAAGCCTTTAAAAAAACCCCAAACTTTCCTATGTTATTGCTTCCTCTTTGCAACGGGGTGGAGCCCTGTGGCCCCTTAGTACAATGGAAGGACCTCAACTTTCACATAAGCAAAGGATTGATTATGAGTCACACTCAATAAATCAACAGTATCTACTGTAGTGATTATAAAAACTGTCCTGCCCAGGTCAACATCTATAAATCTCAACTCACAGGTGATGACTGTGCTACTGCCTGTTCTTAAATAAAATTTCATCACCATCCATTAATTTCACCTTCACGAAGTGCTATAGCTATGCAAACTGTTATTATTTATAATTGTTAATGATAACCAATAGTTATGTTATTTTTATTAATAATAATGAGAGACAACATGGTGCAGTTGATAACCAGTCTCAGAATCAGAAGTTCAAATCCTGCCTTTGATATATGCTAACAATTTGAATCTAGAAAGGCTCTTTCACCTGTCAGTCTCCAAAGTCACCCTCTAAAATGGGAGATGCCCCTCTGTAGTATCAGTGGTCCTTGGAGAGAGTGACTTACACTAGGAGTTCCCTATATTAATGAAATCACAGGTCTAAGGGGGCAGCTGAGTGGCTCAGTGGATTGAGAGCCAGGCCCAGAGAAAGGAGGTCCTGGGTTCAAATCTGGCCTATGACACTAGGAAGTGTCTGTGTGACCCTGGGCAAATCATTTGTCCCCCATTGCCTACCCTTACCACTCTTCTGCCTTAGAACCAATGCACAGTATTGATTCAAAGATGGAAAGTAAGGGCTTTAAAAAAAAAAGAAAGAAAAGAAAAGAAATCACAGGTCTGAACTGAAAAGTCATATCCAATTATAAATGTATAATGTATTGTAGAACATTGAATAAATATACAGGTATTCCTTCCACATCACAGCAGTTAGAGGTACAGTGCACCCATGATTTGGAAAATCCATGTGAAAATTTTTGGTCCTCCCTTTGTATCAGAGAAGTCTAAATTTTTTTTCTTTTTCTTTTATAGGGTGTTTACAGTACTTTATTGTAAAATTTGGGTTAAGTATTTGGTCATAGACTATTTTATGCCTTCCTAAGTTTCCAAACTTTTTTCTGGGTCATCTGCTGGCCTTTATGTATTATCTGCAACTTCTGAACCCCCCTCCAAAATTCCTATTTAATTTCCTACGCCAACCTGGATAAATCAAAATCCCAAATGGAGAATGTCGTGTTGTGAAAGGGAAACCCGCATATGGCAGGAGGACCTTGTTTCTCTGTCAAGGGAGCATTTTGAGTTCATTAATTTAACCTTTATTAAGCACCTACTATATGAAAGTATTGTTCAAGGCAAGGGGGAGAGGAGATTTAGGGTGGTTGGGATTTGTGGTTGTTGTTCAATTGTCAGACACTTTGTGACCAGATTTGGGGTTTTCTTAGCAGAGATACTGAAATGGTTGGCCATTTCTTTCTCCAGTTCATTTTAGAGATGAGGAAACTGAGGCAAACAGCAGTAAGGGACTTGCTCAGGGTATCTGAGGCTAGAGTTGAATTTAGGAAAATGAGTCTTCCTGACTCCAGACCTCGTATTCTAACCAGTGTATTACCTAGCCCTGTACATGGCAAGTGGGATACAATGGTAAATGAGATATAGTCTTTGAATTAAAAAAAAAAAAACTAAACTAAAACTATACCAACATATAACAATAATTAAAAATAATTAATATTTATAAGTATAATTAATATTATAATAATTAGTCATAAATAAATACTTAAGCCAACAATAACTAATGCTTGCAAAGTACTTTTTGTGAAAGAAAGAATTGAATGCCACCATGTTTCTTGTCAACACTGCAAAGAACATAGGTTTCCCTTTCCATTCTAAATTCCCATAGGATGGAGGGTAGCCCTCCATACAAACCCTTAACAGGTCCTCACTAGTCTATCTGAGAGAGGAAAAAGCAAATTAGCCTCAAGCAATGTCAGAAGAATTGGTCAAATTCTCCTCGCGTGACTGAATTGTAAAACAGGGCTTCAGGAATTCAGTGGTGTTTGTCCATTTATAGGTTAGCTGAACCTCTCTCCTAAATCAATTTCTACATTGCTTCTGGACAGATCCTCTTCAGATAGTCGATAGCTGTTAAGATACATTTCTGTGCTTGCATTATGAATGCTCTGAAGAATCAATGCATTTCTCAAAATGAGAGTATTTACATTTCCATTCAATGGCCAGATGTAAGATAAATTAAACTTTCCATAATTGAAGATCTCAGAAAGTACACATATGGATTAAAAGAAATACCCTTTACTAAGGGTCCATGCTGGGTTTAATGATGGGGAGAATATAGGTATCCTCTTGAGTCCATGCATCTGTAAGCTTGCTGGTGCAGGTACTTTTTCAACCACGATAGATTCTAACCTCTGCACAGTTTCTGTGTGATTCTTATTCTTTTTCTTTTCATAAATACTCCATAGAAGAATCCATTCAATGTTCTTTGGCTTCTTCTAATTCTTCCAATATTTCATGGCATGTTTGTTAAATTTAAATATGACTTTCATAGGTTACTTTAGAATGTCAGCTCTTTGGTTTCAAGGATGATTTCATTCATTATATTCCTAGTACTTCACAGTGGTAGGTGACTGATTAATAAATACTTGCTGAGGACAGGGAGGTGGGTCAGTGGAGTGAGAGCCTGGATTCAAATCTGGCCTCAGATACTTCCCAGCTGTGTGACCTTGGGCAAGTCACTTGATCCCCATTGCCTAGCCCTTACTGCTCTTCTTCTTTGGAACCAATACACAGTATTGATTTTAAGATGGAAGATAAGGATTTAAAAAATAAAATAAATACTTGTCTATTCTTCAGTGATAGTTTAACACTCAAACAGACCGTCCATTTTCTCTCACTCTTGCTATATGCCTACCTACTTACTCTCCCAATCATATGAATCTTTGATCATAACTTTTATGCCATGTGAGTTTTGTTCTTTTTCCAATGTTGATGAAGGCAAGGGTTAAAAAAAAGTAAAGCATGAGTCCAAAAAAAATGAAGATGAACCATTTCATCTCCTTTCTGAGAGATAATAAACTTAAAATTCAAAGACATTTTTAGACATGGCTTAATGTCTAAAATTTTGTTTTGTAGGACTATGTAGCTATGAGGAGTTTTTTTAAAATTTGCTGAATGGAATAAGGAAAGGGAAAATTAAAACTTGAAAAAACAATATAAAAATAAAGAGAAATTATTGAGGTTTTTAAAAAAATCCTTGAGGATCTTAACATTTCTTAGATTTCTTCCAGATGTATTTGGTCAGGTCCAGTTACTCTTCCCAATTTCATATTTTTTTGGTATTGTCATCACTATATTATCATGAGTCATTATTATTATGAGTTGCTCTCATTAGCAATGAGAATACATTTTAGAATACATACTTTTAGAAACATCAACAGATTTGTTTCATTTCATTTTTAGTTTTATCTGAAAATGAACAAAGCATTATTGCTTTATTTTTTATAAAATGAGGAAGGGGGTAATGTGGTTTTTCCCAGCTCTAATTTATGAGTTATGATATAATATATCTGTTTTTTACCCTAATCGGTCTAAAGGCTGATTTCTCCACTCCATATTGGATAAGGAGCCAAACTTAGTGTCACAAAGATATGAGTTGAAGTCCTACCTCTCCTGTATACTGACTGTGATCCTGGTTGAGTCACTTAGCTTCTAACTGTAAATGGGAGATTCTCTAAGATTTTAAGTTGGAGTGAAGCAACCTAGTTGACTCTATGGGGAAGTGAATAAAACACTGAACCTGGAGTTAGGAAGATCTGAGTTTAAATCGAGCTTCAGATACTTATTAGCTTTGTTACCTTGAGCAAGTCAATTAACCTCTATTTATCTCAGTTTCCTCATCTGTAAAATGGGGATAATGATAACATCTATTTCCCAAGATTATTATGAGGATCAAATCATATAATATTTGTAAAGAATTTAGCACAGTGCCTTCAAAGATAATGCTATATAAATATTAGGTATTATTATGATCTGCATTGATAGAGTTGTACTATCTGGAATTTCTATTCCCTGGGATATGTTGGAGCCAGTTCTAATTAACTTGTGAGACTATTGGAAAATATTCAACATGAACATCTATGCCTGAGAAATAAGCAATGCTACAAATCAAGGCTTTGTTTATTGTTTTGGTGATTGTGTAAATGTAAAAAATTATTAGTAATATAGATTAAACTTAAAAGTATGTGTGTGTATACATTCTTTTTTTTCCAGAGAGCCCCATGGTGAAATATTTACCTGTTTACTCTTGTTTTACTCTATAAGCACTGCTTAAGCTCAAATAATTAAGTCATTACCAGACTGGAGGCTAATTATAATAGCAATAATAATAACTGTTATTTACATAGCACTTCA
Organism: Gracilinanus agilis; assembly: GCF_016433145.1. NCBI lineage: Eukaryota > Metazoa > Chordata > Mammalia > Didelphimorphia > Didelphidae > Gracilinanus > Gracilinanus agilis. The sequence continues at coordinate 359,946,194 of NC_058130.1, read as the reverse complement.
AGTACAAAGTGCTTTACATCTCTAATTTCATTTAAGCCTCACAACACTCTAGCTTATACCAGTGAAACAGAAGTCCAGTCTTAATCTTTATCTAATGAGGAAACATTGCTTGTAATCTTTTCTCTATATATATAAAGTTTATAGATAAGCTTGTGTTTTAAATTAGTGTTGTCCTTGGCAGTCATGTCTGTTCACTTGAAAAGATCAAGTGTTTATTGTATGTTGGAATTTTTTGGCCTCATCCTTTCAGGAATCATGGACGCGTCTCTAAAAAATAGAGGGGGGGGGCAGCTGGGTAGCTCAGTGGAATGAGAGTCAGGCCTAGAGACATCCTAGGTTCAAATCTGTCCTCAGCCACTTCCCAGCTGTGTGACCCTGGACAAGTCACTTGACCCCCATTGCCTATCCTTACCATTCTTCTGCCTTGGAGCCGATACACAGTATTGACTCTAAGACAGAAGGTAAGGGTTTACAAAAATAAATAAAATAAAATAAAAAATAAAAAATAGGGATAGAGTCAATATCTTTACTTTCTATCAATTTCTCATTGTTTTGGGACAAAACAGCTCATACAAACAGGTAGACTTGAAACTGTCATTATTCCATGCAATATTTTCTCCTTGTCTTTATTCTCCTTACTGCTTCTTAAACAATATACTCCATTTCTCAGTCCCAGGCCATTTTTACTGGTCATTACCCATGCCTGGAATATTTTCCTTCAATTGATCAATCAACATTTAATGGCATTTGTTACGTGCCAGGAACTGTGCTAAACACTTGGAGATACAAAGAGAGAAAAAGGTATCTATACCTGCTTGCCCTCAAGGAGTTTGAAATCCAAAAAAAGACAGACTGCATGCAAACAAATATATTCAGAGCAAATTATATATAAGATAAATAGGAAATAATAAATAGAAGAATGATACTAGAATTAAGAAAGATCAGGAAAGGCTTCCTATGAAGGTACAATTTTAGCTGGGAGTTGAAGAAAGCCATGGAAACCAGGATCCTTCTCATTCTGTGCAAAGGTTTTTTTGTACATAGTTGTCACCACCATTAAACTGCAGGCTCCTAGATATTGAGGGCTGCCTTTTACCTTTCTTTGTATCACCACTGCTTAGCACAGTGACTATCCATAGTAGGTGCTTAATAAATGTTTACTGTAAGACCCCTTTCATTTCAAAATTTTATAATCTAAAACCAGTTTTTTTTTGTCATATTCAGTATTCACTACATCCAGAGCTCCACCATCCCCAACTCTCTTAAAGAATGTCTTTATATTGTATAAACATTAGATTTGTGAGTATTCAGCAGTATTCTGAGTACTGGCCCCTTTCATTGTCTGATCCCAAATGATATTTCCTACCAAATTTTCCTCATGCTCTCCTGTGCCTACTTTAATATTGAAGTTCCTGAATATCAAAATATATTTTGAGGAAGATCTCATCTATGTTTTCAAAAATAAATTATTGGGGCAGGTAGGTGGCTCAATAGATAGAAAGCCAAGTCTGAAGTTGGGAGGATCTGAGTTCAAATGTGACTTCTTTCTAGCTGGGTGAACCTGGGCATGTCACTTGATCCCAATTCCTAGCCATTACTGCTTTTCTGCTTTGAAACTGATATTTAGTATTGTTTCTAAGACAGAAGGTAAGGGTTTAAATAAAATAGAATAAATCTTCTCTTTCTTTATTATCTATAAAATATGTAGATATCCACATTACAGTTGTGTCTATATTGGATTGCTTTCTCATTCTCACCAAGATGACCACACATCTAGTAAAATTACATTTCTCCTTACTCATGGGAATATGATAAAACCAACTGAGGTCACACAGTGTGGTGGAAAGAGTATTGGATTTGGAGTCTGAGGATCTGGGTCTGAATTCAGAATCTGCTACTTAGTGAACTTGTTCAAATCATTTAACCTTCATGATCCTTAGCTTCCTCATCTGTAGAATGAGAAAGCTAGGTTGGATATCTCCAAGATCCCTTCCCAGCTCTAAATCTATCAGCTTTTGAATTCCTTGATTCATCTTTCTGAGTATTACCTGTCTGTCAATTAACCTCTTTATGTCTTGTGGTTTTACTTATGGCCAGAATTTTAATATGTATGGAACCCATTTCTTCCAGAAGTGTAACAATTCACTGTCCCTTAAACAAAGATCACACATTCAGAGCACCAATAGCTAAAAATTAATGCTATAGATTAAATGATTCTTGGGGCAGTGAGGTGGCTCGGTACATGGAATGATAAACCTAGAGTCAGGAAGACTTTTCTTCCTGAATTCAAATCTGGCCTCAGGAGCATCCTAGCTGTGTGACTCAGGGCAAAGTACTTCACCTGTTTGCCTCAGTTTCCTCATCTGTCAATTGAGATGAAGAAAGAAATGGCAAGCCACTCCAGTGTCTGCTGAGAAAATCCCAAAAGGGTTCATGAAGAGTCAGACATCACTGAAAACAACTGAACAACAACATTTAATTCTAATGCTATTTTCTTTTCTTACCACTGCTTTTCAACTATATGGTTGCTGAAGAAGTATAGAACTGAGAGCTGTTTTGTATCTACATCTGTTTCACAGTTCACCATGAAATTAAAAATAAAATCCTCACTTCATGGCTAACTTTCTGGTGATGTAGTTATTCAGTCATTTCAGTTATACCCTACTCTTTATGACCCCATTTGGGATTTTCTTGGTAAAGATATTGATATTGGAGTGGTTTACCATTTCCTTCACTAGATCATTTTACAGATGAGGAAAATGAAGTAAACAAGGTTAAGTGATTTGCCCAGATTCACAAAGCTAGTATCTAAGGTCAAATTTCAACTCAGGACGATGAGTCTTCCTGATTCCAAGCCAAGCACTCTCCCACCTAGCCTGCCCTAATTCTGGTGATGAGCTTCTATAGACAGACCCAGCTGTCACTCTGCCTATGCCCAACACCTACACAGAATCACAGAATGTCAGAGCTAGAAGAAACCTTAGAGGTCAACGAGTCTAACCTTTTTCATTATACAGATGAGGACACCAAATACCAAAAAGGTTACTTGATTTGCCCCAGGATTAGTAAATGGCATATCTAGGATAAGAATTTAAATCTGACACTTAAATCTAATGTTCCTTCCCTTACAATACACTTGCTCTCTATAAACCTATTATAAATCCTTGTTCCTAATGATAGTTCAATCTCATAGTTTTCTACTGGAGAAATTTTTTTCCATGTGTTTTATATTTTTGTCAAAACTCTGATTTACATTCTTTCTTTTAGGCTTACTCTAATTTTTTTCCAGCAGTAGGGTTGTGATAAATTGCACATCTGTATTAACTATACTTAGAATTGGGCCAAACAGCTGGGTTTCTGGATGGTGTTAATTTTCTTCTGAATAATTTTACAAGTTCAATTGCAAAGGCACCCCAAATCAACATATTAGTTGCTATATGAAGAAAAAAAATATTTCTTTTTCTTCATGTTCTTTGGAGCAATTTGTAAGACAGACTCACATAAACATATAACTTATTTAAATATCTATGTCCACATACAAATATCCATATTGGCAAAAACCTCAAAGAGAAGAATCTGCTTGATTCATTAATAGTAGGACACTAAGGATGCTCATTCTAGAAAGCCCAGAGGTTTGATATAGGTCAGTCAATTTGCAATTATTAAGTCTGTTACATCTTGATGGGTGCCTAGGTTCTGACATTGAGAGAAAAAAAATGAGAGAGAGAAGAAGAGAGAAAGATAACAAAGCAAGGGCCAGATGGAAAGATGCATGATCTACATGATCTCCATTTATTGTGACAAAGAGAAAGACTTTTATAGAAAGTAGAGTTTTAAGCATTACATCATTTAAGAGGTGTAACTTTCCCACAGAATATTGCTTATGAAAAGACTTTACCCAAAACATTTCTAGGGCATTTCTACAAACCCAAGCAATTGAGGAATGTTGAAAATAACTTAGGAGTATAGAGGAATCAGAGGGAAAGAGAGTCTGGGTTATTTGTTTATGGCATAACAAAAGTTTCTTTGGTCATCAAAATAATGAACAACTCAAGTATTAGTATGAAGGAAGATTTTCAGATGTCTTTATCTGTGTCTCAGCTAGACAAAAATTTTAAGCTGCTATATTGAGATCCAGCCTTGCCATGTAATCCCAGGCAAACTCACAAGCATGTCTTTTATAGCTGTCTTTCCTCAGTGGGCCTAATTTGTCCTAGGTTCCTCCATAACATCTAAGTGTGCTAGGGGGCAAAGTGGATCAAGTGCTATACCTGCCGTAAGGAATATTCATCTTCTAGAGTTCAAACCTGGTTTCAGATACCTCCTAGTTGTGTGTTCCTGGGCAAGTCACTTAACCAAATTTGCCTCAGTTTCCTCTTCTGTAAAATAAACTGAAGAAGGAAATGGTAAGCCACTCCAGTATTTGTAAAAAAAACCCCAAATAGGTTTACAAAGAACCTGAAATGACTGAACAGCAACAATAATAAATCTAAGTACCCTGAGTAAAAATTTCCAAGCTTAAAACTGCAATCTGGTAGTCCTTTTAGCCTTCATAGAGACCCATCTTTACTTAAGAAACTGAAGGGAATCCTGATATCGGGTGACTTTTTTTTTTTTTTTTTTTTTTTTGCAACTATCAGCAATACTAAGAGGAAGGTGAACCAAAAATATGAAGATGTCATCAATGTATAGACAAAGGCAAGGTCTATATTTGGCAAATAGGTAGGTGCCTTCAGTAAAGGTGATTTGTTGATTTTGGCCATCACCATAATCAGTATGGATTGCTCACCTGGACTCTTCTTGCATTGCTCTTCAGTGTTGGACTAAGAGTTCAAATGACCAGAGCAGTTGAGGTTAGCTTGTTCAGTATACACCCAGATGTGGCCTTTCCAGTCATGCCAGCAAGACTATCAATGAGCTCTTATTTAAATCAGCTGTGCTGTAGAGGTGACAATGCCATCTCATTCCTCATCTCCTGAAGCTGCTAATACATGGCTCCTGAATCTACATAATTAATGTTAGAAAAATTGATAGAAATGAAGTAAATACCAATAAAGGCATTGCAGGATAGCAGGATGAATCATAGATTTGAATCAGACTTGTCCTATATTGATCTTAGATTCAAATCTAAAGGATACCACCTGGAGGCTATCTAGATCTATCTGCCTATAATACAGATGAGGAAACTGAGGAAAAGAGGGGGGGAAGTAACTAACCTAATGTCTCAGAGGAAGCAACCTAGTATTCTGACTCCAAATCTTTCCACTGGTCCATCCTTATACTTATGTGATCTGGGATAAGCCACTTTACCCTTCTTGGTCTAAGTTTGTTTATTTATAAAGTGAAAGAGTTAGACTCTAAGGTCCCTTTTTCCATCTTTAAATCTCTCATCCCATAATCATAATAACTTTTGTTTTTTCTTTCAGTTGTTTCAGTCCTTTCAGATTCTTTGTGTTCTCATTTGGGGTTTTCTTGGCAAAGAACTACAGTAGTTTGCTCTTTCCTCCTGGGGCTCATTTTACAGATGAGGAAACTGAGGCAAACATGGTTACATGATTTGCCATGGGTCACATAGCTAGTAAGTATCTGAGGTGGGATTTGAACTCAGGATGAGTCTTCCTGAACTCCAGACATAGAGCTCTCTACCCACTGCACTACCTACCTGCCCCATAAGAGTTTACTGATTTAATTCTATCAGTGGTATCACCTGATTCACCAGATCCCTTATTCAAATAAGTGCTCAGTGTTCCCTTAGATTTCTCTCTTTCCCTCACTTTGAACATCTAATCAATTCTCCTTTCTTAATACCTCTGACTCATGGCCCCTCCTCTCTACTCTCACTCTTAACTACCCTCATTCACTTGTTCCATTATTTTGTGTGTATATGACATATGTCTTTACTAGATTGCAATTAGCCAAACAACAAAAATTCATTAGATGTCTATGAAATACGCCAGACAATGAGATATTAGATGTAAAATATTTTGGAAACCTTAAAGTGTTATTGATTTACACATTAGCTATCATCATCATCATCATCATCATCATCATCATCATCATCATCATCATCATTATCATCATTTCATTTTCATTCTTGTCTTTTTCAGCTCTTGTCCACAATGTAAGCAAACTTCATAGACGCATTCTGAGTACTTGCAAGTCCACCCACAATCAAGGCTGACCTATAAGGCTTTTTACTGGCATAAAACATTTTATCAGATCCTAATCCATCCTTGCCATACTCAACAACTTTTAGCTATCATTAAATGGTTGAGCAATTCACATTGTTAAAACAAAGGCCTGTGTCCATTTCTGAAATTTTACCTGCAAGCAAAAATCCTCAGGAAAACTGAACAAAAAGAACAGGCAACAAAATAATTTTTCCATTTCTTTCACACCCATTGCCTAATTTCCTTAGGTTCAGATTTCTTTTGGGCATGTGCTACTCTGCAGAGTTGTTCTGAAATATCTAATAATCCGTGATTCAATAGCACAAAAAGTTCTTAGCCTCTGCTATTCTTGCATCACCTAAGTGGGAAACAGTTGGGCTTTAATATTTCATATCTATTTTGTTTTCACACAGAAATAAAATTGCCAGGATAATCCCAAGGGCTATCTCCATATATCCTATTAAATTGAACTCTAAACATTGATGAACCATGATATTAGATTTCAACACTGTATATTTAAATGGGGGGCTAACTTCTTAATTTGAATACATTGGTATAATTAAATTACGGTGATTCAATCAAAGAGATGTTTTCTATTGCTGGAGTTAATAAGGCAGAAAACAGCTCTGAAACAGGAGAGAATCAAAGAAACTATAGGGAAGTTTGGGCAAGTCAAAGAAGAAAAAAGAAATGGGTTTCATAAATTTCCATTTATACCTGAGTCCATTCCTGTCTTCAGAAAAATCAGCAGTTCTATATACTGGATAGACTAGCACACCATATAATTGATTTTCAGCATGGCTTATGGAAATCACTTTTAATGCACTGAACCCACATGGATTTACATTGAGGGAACATCTTGCCTTTTGAAGATTACAGGTCACAGAACCAAGAACACAGAAATGAACTTAGGGATATTATGATTCACCAGTATATATATATATATATATATATATATATATATATATATATATATATATATTACCTTTGTGGTTAGTAATGTATAAACAATAATTTCATTCTCAGTAGAAGATGAGATTCCCAGTAGAGATGAGAACACAGCTATAAACATAGAAGATGTTTCAGGCAAATGAAAGGGACAAACAAGAGAAGAAGAAACAGGTATGTAAAATGTTACTAAAGAAGTCTTGACCATAAAATGTATTCAGCTGTAAACAAATATATTTAAACAAATACATTTGGAATATGGACAGCAATTATCTAATTATTCTCTATTGACTAGTCTCAATTTGGCATCTATCAATCTTGTTTCTTTTAATCGAATGGTTCAACACTGATTAAGTTTATGACTCATATAAAAGGAAGGTTAATGATCAAGAATAGGGGGCAGCTGGGTGACTCAGCGAATTGAGAGTCAGGCCTAAAGATGAAAGGTCCTGGGTTCAAATTTGGCCTCAGACACTTCCTAGGTGTCTGACCCTAGATGAGTCATTTAACCCCCATGACCTAGCCCTTACCATTCTTCTGCCTTAAAACTAATAAACAGTATTGATTCTAAGAAAGAAAAGTGGTTTTTTTTTTAATAACCACTAAAAATTTTTAGTTTTCCTAAGCTTCTAATGAACCCCTTATTAATAACTTTCTTTGGTAGGTCTGCAGACATTTCTGCAATATGAAACTGGTAATACATTCATGCTCCAAAATAAAACCATTTTGCAAAATAGACTTTCCTTCCCCTTGCTAAATTGCCCTTGTGGTTTAAAGCAAAGTGAACCCCCTTTTCCTGCAGAGTCAGTGAAAGGCCAGCATCACAGAAATGTCAGTGCCAGTGACTAAAAGCTTAGTTCTGTTTATCTGTGATTATAGAGAGATGGAATTTTAAATCCATCCGTACAAAAACCCATTTCACATTTCTATCCCCAGGTGAAGGGTACCAAGTGGAAAGATAAATTTAGAGCAGAAAGGACTTTTAGTAGTTACCCAGCTAATGAACACCACTAATGTGTTGAGGGAATAGGGTCAAACTTGTCCAGAGAGAATATCATTCAACCAGGTATGATAGACACAAATATCATATTAGCAACTTTTTACTTAAAGTTGATCCCATACCCCCCGCCTGCATAAAAACTGCCTCTCCTTCCCACCCCCCCACCCCCACCATTAGTGACTGGGTGAGGGTGGAGGGTTGGATACAGTGGCTGTAGCCAAGAAAATTGGGACTAGAAAACCTAAGGTTCAATATTTGCCTTTGATACATACTGACTGTGTGAGGCTGGCAAGTCTCTTTTGCCTCTACAGGGCTCAGGATGCTCTCTAAGACTATATCAATGGATAGTTGTCAGTCCCCATCAGCAGGTTCTTCTGCATCTCTTCACTAGGAGTTCTCTTCATTATTGAAATCATAGCTCTTACCTCTCAGAGTTGGACCATTATATGTATATAAAGGCTATGTGGTACTAGAGAAATTTCTATATAATTTACCTCTCTACAGAGACAATGGAAGTTTTTTTGAATTGCCCAGATCAGTGGTGTCAAACTCACATAGAGGATTCCTGTGGCAGCAGCAGATTTTCTTTGCTGCTATTTAGTCGTTTCAGTTATATCTGACCCTGGTCTGTTTTAGGCTTTCTTAGCAGAGATACTGGAGTGGTTTGCCATTTCCTTCTCCGGCTTATCTTACAGATGAGGAAACTGAGGCAAACAGGGTTCAGTAACTTGTCCAGCGTCTCACAACTAGAAAATGTCTGAGGCCAGATTTGAACTCAGGAATATGAGTCTGCCCGATTGCAAGCCCAGCGCTCTAACCACAGACCGCCTAGTTGCCCTATTTTCACAGAATATTTTAACATATTTTCTTGAGAAGCCACAAATGATCATTATCTATGTTGCATTGTATTTTAACATTTATTTTGTCAAACATTTCCTAATTATATTTTTATCTGGTTTGAGTCATACTGGGGAGTTTTGCAGGTTGCTTGGACCTTAATGACCTCCTCTGTCCACAAGAGTGGCTCCAAAGCCTTCTTATCTAAGCTGTTTCTGCTATCATCTACTCTCCAGGGCTTGGTTATAGCCTGTGGATTAGTGACATGAATTCAAAACTACATTAATGTGCTTTTAAGGTTCTTCATGACGTGTTTTGTTTTCTGTTTGAAAGTACTTTAAGAGATTGTGTTGAATGGAAGGAAATTTTATATTTTGGAAGCTTATACAATCTCTTCCTCTCTGTTCATCAGAGAACAAAGTCCAGATTCAAAATAACAAGTGAAGCAAGAACAACAAAACATGAAAAGCTTGGTTAGGAACATGGTTATGTTTAGATGAAATGCAGCAGGGGTGATCATTAGAGACATACTAATTAGCAAAAAGCAATGATTTCAGTGTGTGCATAACTATACTTTAAAGCACACCACACACACACACACACACACACATACACACACACACGGTAACCTAAACATTCATTTAAAAATGTCTAAGTAGCACTGTTATTGACTGTATATTGTTTAATTGTTCTGTTTCCACCTGTTTCTACAGGCTAGTTAAGGGCTGAGGTTACATCACACTGAGAACTTCACCTAGGACTCTCTTCTAGTAAGGAGGCATCCTTATCTTGGAATTGGGGAGAAGACTATTTCCCCCCAGCCTTAGCTTTCAATGCCATGCACAGTTGTATAGAAAGTGCTAAGAGACCAATTGAAGAACCTGGGCTCTATTTATTAAGCCCTGCACACCGGCAGGTAACTTAACTTCAAAGAGCCTCAATTTCTTCATCTGTAAAATGGAGATAATACTCATTATACTTACCTCACAGAGTGATTGGGAGGATCTAGTAAGATAATGGATGAAAAGTGCTTTGCATACTTTATTAATGTTGATTATTATTATTAAGGCCAGATAGACCATTTCCAAATGCCACAGCATTTGTAATACTTTGGTGGTACTAGATGTTTTATCATTTTTCTGAACTACAATGTGTATTATCTTTAAGATGACAAACACAAAACCTCTGAAGTACACACATACCCTTAGCCTAGTTATTGACCATTTCTCTTCCCAGAACCTGGAGTGATCCGCTTTGGAAAAGAATTCAAAACAAATCATTTGCATCATGTGCAGGTCAACACAAGTTCAGGAGAACTGGATTAACAACTTTCTTTAATACGTGGAAGGGACTAGAGCACACAGAATGGGAGCCAGCTTGGAAAGAATCTTTACCCCTCCAAGAATATGCCAATTAAGACACACCAGCCTAAGACCCATATCACCCTTCCTCCTTTCCAAGCCAAAGCAGAGCCATCCAAAGGGTTCTCAAGCTCCTAGACTCCTGCTCTAGCACTGGGAACAGTGCTAGAAGTATTTAGGCAGGATTTTTTTAAGAGGCTGAGTAATACGTATAGGTGGTGCAAGTATTATAATGAATGCACAAAGTGAGCCTGCTCAGTGTTAAAATAAATTTCCCATCCCTGCTGTCACCTAATGAAATGAGGTGTTTACATAGGATTATTATAGCCTTCAGAGCCAAGCTAAACTTGTTCTGGGGAAGTACTATAGGAGAGCAAGTATCTTAGAAGGTCTGAATTTTGGTTTTTGATAGTGTCTTACGTGGTACAGTACATATTTATCTCTAATTCTGAGTCAGCATACAAGTGGAGGGAGGGGGAAGAGACAAAATTTCAGTGTCCTACTAGTCTCAGTGTATTATTACTGGGGACTAGGGGTGGGAAGTATTGGCATGGTTCTTCCTCTGTCCATTTTCTGTACACATCCAAATATGATCTATTGGTCAGTTCAGAAAAACGCACCATGCTAGTCATCTGTCCAGCAACAACTCAAAACCCATTCCGTCATCATCTTGTTTTTGAAGTCTGGATTTAAGACAGGAGAACAAAGCTTCTACTTTTCATTCTCTTTATTGCCAACAGTTTAAAATGGTCAACATCCCCAAAAAAAGTTTGGATAATAAATACTGCACTTTAGGCTGTAATAAATAAAAAGTTTATTAACAAGGAATGCACTTCTCCAGCCACAAGTGTGGGTAATTTTTTGTCTTGAAAAATTAAAGAAAAAAAAAAATATGGCCATAGTTCACAGTTGAGCAGCCCAAAGCAGCTCCAGTTACAGCCGTTCAATAATGTGGGAGCTTTCTCCCCTCCCTCCCCTTCAGGAAGTGTATTCACAGTTCCAAGTCCACTGTCTGAAATGCTCTCTACAGAGAGAAGTTAAAAGTCAATGCATTTTTGCTGAAAAATTGTCCAAAAAACCTCTTAAACAGGTACATCAAGGAAAACCGCATTCTAGTACACTGTTTAAGGGCCTCCAAAGACAAGATTTTTTTTTTTTAAATGCCTCAGTCTGGTCCCAGCCCAGTAGGCTGCAAAGGAATTGTTTTTCGTACCACCACCTGTCCATCTTCAACATACTGATCGTTCTCCTGCCTTCCCTTTCGTTCTCACAGTGAAATAAAAAAAAAAGTCCTTTGGATTTAGACAGAAAAGTCCTTTAGTTACATCTTTGCAGCAACATGTTCAGTGCATATTCCATTCGGTTTTTTAATTCTAACGAACACCCGGTTATCAGCAAGGTCGTCAGTCTGAAGGTAGTGGATATCCTATCTTCATTGATATACGTCAGCAGATATTCTTCATTCTGACTACAGATAATAATTTTCGTGTGATCATGGTAGAAGTTCACCTGGAGAAAACAGAGAAAGAAAGGGGAAAGATGAGACCACTGTGGGATGAAGCTGAGGAGATTTCTGGAGAGGTAATGAGTAAATGTAATCATAGGCTTTGGGTGGAGGATGGATGGGATCACCATTTACCTGAAATGTGCCGTCATTAAAGAGCATCATTAAGGCCTTGTCTGATTTTAACCACTGCAGCAGGTAGAGTCTTGGTCTTCGGATATCTGTAACACTAGGTAGGTCTCCACCCTGAGAGAAAGAAGGAAGATTTAAGAAATTAGCACTTCTGTTATAAGGTCCCCAATTGGCAACATGCAGAATTCTGGCTAGTCAGAGCCACTTACATCCATGAGGTTCTCCTCCATGTAGTGAGAGAAGTATTTCAGCACCGTCACTTGGCTTATGAATTGTTGTGGAGCTTCTGTAGCTGGAAAAACAGAACACTGTCCAAGCTCTGCATAATAGTGGACCGTCCTAATAGGCAAAGGAGAGGAAAGAAGAAAAAAACAGGAGTCAGAGGTCATGTTTTCTCAAAAATGAGACTTTTAACCACAAAAGCAAAAAATGAATAAATCGAAATTATGAATCTACTGAATTCTTACTTTTTGTCAGGAAGGAGACTCATATGGGCACCATTGTTGAAGAGCACACCAACGGTATGGTCTGATAGCTGATAACCAAAGCCGTATTTATTCGAGTAATCTACCCATTTGGTCACCCACTGGAATGAAGTGACCAGTTGCTCTTTTGGGATAAAATCAGCCTCTGGCATGTTTTCTAGACACCCTCGAAGTACCCTTGCCACTGTATCTGCAACACTGCCCATGGTACTGTCTTCGAGACCTGAAAAACAAAGAGATTGGGATTTCAGAGATAACATTTTGTTATGGAATGGAAGACATGCTTTATATTAAAGGACTTTGGAGAAATTTAGATCTAAACCAAAGGACGCAAGATCTATACTTTACTTGGGGGTTGCATCTTTCATGTTCTGCTAATGTTACCAATTGAGAGGATTTAGAGTTGAAAGGGACAGTTGAGTTATCTATAGGATCACAAATTTTGACCTCAAAGAGTCTTATAACTTCTCTAGTTTGACTGATTTTACAGAGATGGAAACAGAGACTCAAAGAGGATAAATGTCTTGCCCATTGTGACAGTGACAGGAGGGATTCAGGCCCAGGTCCTGACTCCTATTCTATTGATCATCACTTTGCCTCAATTTTCAGATTTGGAAGACTAACGGACTTGGCCCCAAAGGGAATGATTTAGAAGAGTTCAGTTTCTAGCCTAATTATTCTGCCTTTTTCTACACATTCCATTGTAGGAAAAATTGTGATCGATCACAGAAACATCTGTGTTCTTATATCACTTTAGCTAACTGAGTCATTTTAGCATTTAGATTTTCCAAGATTGACAAACCATATTGTCGTTTACTTACATTCACTGCTACTGCTGCAGCTGCCAAGCGTTCCTCTGACAATCATTCGAATTGCATCACCAATTTGCTGCTTGGAATCAACTGCAGGTGCTCCAGAGTTGGCAACAGCAGTGCTGGGTGGCTGGATCTCCTGAGAAGAGAGAGTCCTGCATTAAGAATTAAGCATCTGAATACATTTTAAGGTTCAACACTAAAAGGTAAGACTTTCAAAAAAGCTTTCCTAGCAACCTACAAGGATGAAAATTGAGATGTGTAGGGGGAAGGAGCTCAATTATGAAAACCAGATCATTCGCTGACTTGACATTACAGTTGTCTTTTTAGCTTTTGGGCCATGGCACACCAAAATGGCCAGAATCAAGATTTTTAAAGTGGGGTGGAAGCAGAAGGTTCTGGAAAAAAAATTTTTGATGGGTATATTGCATGCTTAGGCTATGATAAATACAGATTGAGTTAATGTGTGGGCTAAGCTTAGAGAATGATCAGCTACAATCAAAGCAGGCAAATGTTTTTCTTTCCCTACATACCTCATCCACTCTATTTTTGATGGGTTGTTGGGTTATTGACGTTTTCTTCAGATCATGTCGGAGCTTGTAAATTTCTTCATCTTCTTTAGTTAGTCTATCTGCAAATCAAGGGGAAAAAATGATGAGCATGGCTGCAATTCAATCCAATTTAAAAAAGAAACATCTACTTTCTTTGTTTTGCCTGATTTTATTTATAAGCAACCATAACAGAAACAGCATTATGCAAAATGTCATTGGTTGCAACTAAATCAGCAGTATGTTCAACTGATTAACAAAAAGCTGTCAACCACAATAAATGGTACCTAAAGAAATTACATTATGTCTGTCTGTTATGCATTGATAGCATGCTCAGAGATCTTGAGGTTAATATTATTCTGAATTTTACAATAAAAATAAAGTTAATTATACTAAACAGAGCTTTCTAGGGCTAACCTATAGATCTTAAAAAAAATCTAAAGGCAACTTACTATGTGTATCAAAATATCTTGCTTTTTCCTTTTTGCCACCAAAAAGAGCTGCAGCTGCTTTCTTGAAGAAATTCTTGGCGGGACTTGATAAATGGAAATCTGGAACCGTATGACAGCAGCTAGAAGAAAGTCTATCTGGGGTAAAGCCCTGAAGTGACAGAAAAAAAGGACAATCAGAAAGCTGTAAGATGTCTGGAATGTTGTGCCAAGCAGGTTATGGCAGCAAATGCTAATGCACCAACCTGCAAGAAGAAGTCGTGACGTATGATGTCATCTAAACTGGGACGATCTTCAGGGTTTTTGGACAACATGCTTGCTATTAAGTGCTTTGCAGGAGCCAGCAATGAAGATGGCATTGTGTACCTGGCTTCCCTTATGCATCTATAGGTTTCTTTGAGATTCGTTGTTTCAAATGGAGGTCTTCCCAGTAACATTGTATACCTAGGAATGAAGTGAAACTTTCTTTAGGCAAGGTTACACAGTGAATCCTTTTTAAAGGTTTCTGAAACTCAAAATTTGCATTTTGAATTCAAAGTAGAGTACAGTACTTACATTACACAGCCTAAGGCCCAAATATCTGATTCACAGCCATGCCCTTGTTTATTGAGGACTTCAGGAGATAGATAGTTTGGAGTGCCACAGATTGTTCTAAAAGATGACAACAACAACAAAAAAAATTAGGAAGTTGCACTTTTTTAAATGATAGGTGAATTTTTTTTCCAAGAGTTAATAGGGATGGAAACTTAAAAAAAAAAAAAAGAAACAATTTCAAAACTAATGTTTATAATATGGACCCTACAGATGATTTTTGGAAAACAGAAGCAAATAGAATACAGGAGAAGGGGGTTGATTTGCTTCAAAATTTACAAGATATTATTTTGTTGTCATGTCTGATAGTCTAACAGACTAAGGTCACTGTTCTCCCTCTAGGAAAACAAGATCTTTACTTTTAATATCACGCACAAATTTAGCTTATTTCTTTGTCTTCTCTAGGTTATCAATTTATCAGAAGTCTTAAGATTATGTGCTCCAGGTATTAAACAACCTTTATCAGCAATCTGACTTGAAATATAGCATGGCTAGATTTTCTTATTCTCTCCTACCCATACATTCTGGCAGGGTACATCTTTTGGACTCTTACCTCCTTCTGTGTTCCAATGGCTCCAACCTTGCTGCCAAGCCAAAGTCCCCCACTTTTAGTTCCATGGCTTCATTAATAAAGAAATTACCTAGAAATAAGCATAGACAAGAACATGATTCCTCCTGGATGGTGTACAAGAGTCAAATACAGTTGCTGTGGAATAGGAGGGTCAAAGCCTCTCTTAAAAAGGGTTTATTGCAAGATGAATATGGGGAGGGAGGAATGAATGCAGTCATTCAATAGATCAGATAAAGATGTATAAAGCATATTTTTTTAAAAAGGCATAAAGCTCCCCCCTTGCCAAAAGGACAGTGTTTCAGGTATTGGCTTACCTAATTTAAGATCTCTGTGCAAGATTTCTTGTTCGTGAAGGTATTTGAGTCCTGACACAATCTGCCTGAGGTAGTAGCGGACTTCCGGCTCTGTCAATACCTTTCTGGCTTTCAAGATATGAGCCATAGACTGAGGAGGAGAGGAAAAAAAAAAGTTGCAAAAATCTTCCATTTGACTTTTACTTTTCATAGAAAGTGGGTTTCATTCTAAATGCCTAACATCATTTAAAGGTCCAAACAAAGAAAATTAGAAAATTCCCTCAGTTTCGGGGCAAATGAATTTAATAGTTGTCAGGGTTAATCCTTACCCTTCTACTGCAGTACTCCAGGAGAATGTAAATGTTTTCTTTGTCTTCAAAGTAGTGGTAAAACTGTACCACATGTCTGTGATGAAGAATTCGGTGAAGCTCAATTTCTTTGTCAATCTAAAAGAAAAAAAAAATGTGGTCCCTGAGCTTCACATCACCTCTGAGGAGACAGTGCTTACACATGCAGAAGACATTTTCCTAAGAGGGAAGGGCCATCCTGCCACACAAAGAAAATATTTTAAACAACAGTCATACACACCTTTTCTCTTTGATGAGGCTTAGCTACACGGCTGTGAGGAATGATTTTTGCAGCATAGACTTTATTATTGGTCAAATCTGTCATCTCATAACACTTTGCAAAGCCGCCCTAAAATGAGACAAAGATAGGAAATGAAGCTAACATGCCAAAAGAAGAAAAAGAAAGGGGGGGGGGGGGAAGAGGAGAATAAAAGTGAACCCCTTTGTGTTCGGAGAGGGGTCTTTTTTTAAAGCACCTTGGAAAGGGTCATACAGTTTCATCTCAATAACAAAGAGGGTTTATAATGTTTTGGGGGTAGGATAAAGGGGAACGAAGTCTAAGAATGCAATACTCTTGAGTTTTCAGGTAGACGAATTAGATAGAGGGGCCAAAAGCACTTCCATTTCTCCACAATCCCCTGGTCTGACAAAGACAGTAAGCTTCTACTTTTACATTTCTAGCCTAAAAGGCTTTGGAAATGCCTGCCTGTGGAGCCCCGGGTAAGAAAAGGGACATGCCTCGATCGCCGTCTACACACAAAGCCGGCTCTAGAAGCAGTGCCAGGTGAAAGGGCCAAGGGACCAGGGCAGGAAGCAGCAGCTGCTCCTGCAGCTGCCCCGGGGCAGGGACTGGTTAGGAAAAGGGGAGCTGGGGGTGCAGGAAGGATGGTGGAGAGGTGCTGCTCGAAACAGCCAGGTCGGCTGGTGCTATTGGGGGAGGAAGCGAGTAGAAAAAGCTTCCCCGGCCCTCAACTCCATCTGGGTCATGGAGGGGGGGGTCCGCGTGGACCCTCACCTCTCCCCCAACCCCGCAGAGTCCAATCTACCCCCCATTCTCTCATCTTCTGTCCAGCTTCGTGCGACTTGGGTACCACTCACCTTCCCTAGCACCTTGCCCCGGCAGTAGCGCTTTCCCGTAGTGGGGTCGGTAATAATCCTCGAGACCTCGGCCCCAGAATGCGAGTGATGGTGGTGATGGTGCGCAGACAGCTGGGGCTGGGGTTGCTGTTGCTGCTGTTGCGCCGCCGCCGGCGGCGGCTGCTGCTGTTGCGACGGCGGCGGCAGCGGCTCCTCGGGCAGCTGCTGCTGCTGCTTCTTCTTCCTTGACTCCCCACCACAGGCTCTGCCCAGCGCCTGCTCACACATCTTGGTTGTGCCGGCTGGCTGGTAGGTGATCGTCCTCAGTAATTCCATCGCGTCCTCCTCTGCCTTGGCCTTAGCCTCAGCCTTCTCCTCGTTGCCGGGGCGCTGCTCCCACCACAGAGGCTCTGAGCTGGTGCCGCGATCCCGGTTGCCGGAGCCCGTCTCCCCTGCTAGCACTGCCTCCCAGCCCCTACCCAGTGCGCGCGTTCGACTTGTGCGAGTGGAACGGTCAGGCGCCGTGGTTTTATAGGCAGGGGCGGTTCGAAAAGGGGTGGGCGCTTGAAAAGGGGCAAGACGTCACAAAGAACGCCCCGCCCACCCTCGCCATTCTAAGAGAGCCACTCGCCTTTGGAGGTGCGCAGGGGGTGCGTTTTGTAGCCACCCCAAATGCTTGCGGCCGAAGCTGTAGTCCCTTGCCGATCTGTAGCAGTCCGTGGTCCCCAGCTAGAAGAGGGAGAGAAGGGAGGGGGCTGCAGGCTACCAGCGGGGTTACGCAAAAAGGTCCCCGGTTGGGAAGCTAGATGGTCACCACAGAAGATCACCCAGAGGGACGTAAATGCAAATCGAAGTGGCAGCTCTACCCGCCAACCCCCGCCCCACCCCCCTCACACTCCGCCCAGCCACCCATGGACAATGTTCTCTCTCTCTCTCAATTTCTACCTCTTCCAAGATGAGGATTACAAAGTGGAGGAGAGCCAGGGATCTGAACCTCGTCTTTCTCATGCAAACTCGCAATGCTGCTGCCTGGTAAAACGAAAACCAGGTCTAAACCAAGGGATTGATTTTGTCCGGGAATCCTTATCTCTCTCATATACTCATCCCCTCTTTCTTCCCTCCCAAGCCTAGATCCCATTTCTCATTAATCCCTTTCTAGGGTGTCCTTCAGAAAGATGAGATCCGGGATGCCCTCGAATAGATAGTTACAGACACCCACCCAGGGCAAATAAAAAGTGTTGACTTTGGGAAGCTGGAGAAAGAGGATTTCGATTTCTTTTTTCTCCCCTTCCCCCCCTCCCATGGACTTTAATTTCCCTCGGTTTAAAAGATAATGGTAACTTGCGGAAGCGAAGTCTTCTTGGTGATGTTAGATGTATCTTGACTGATCTGAAGAACTTGGTGGACTTTTGGAGGGGAGAATGGGTTCCTCTATGTACAGAAGAAAAGATGAAATAAAATGATTTTATCCTAAACTCATTTCCATTGGTTTTCTGCGAAGACGGAACTGGAGACTTCCCTGGTCTAATCTCTCTCCCCTACTCTGCCTATGTCTCTTCATCGTTCTAAAGTTCCCGAGCATTCAGAGGCAACCGGTGGGGGCGGGGCGCTGGGTAGGGGGAGAGCGTGCGTGGTCTTTGCTGACCTCGAACTCTTTGTCCTTTTCGTCATATTATTCAATTAGGCCCTTTTAGTCACTGGAGCCTAGCCAGAGGGCCAGGGGCCGGAATACGGCTATGGGAGGGGAGGTTAGGGGAGGGGCAGGATGGGGGAAGGGCAGGTAAACCTGCCAAGAGGTTTGGAGATGGTAAGAGGGAGGAAGAGGAGAAGTGTCTCAGACACCTTTGCCTAGTAGAATAGTTTGAAGACAAGAGCGCCATCTCCTGGAATATTACAAAAGCCCGACCAGCTGTCTTGAAAAGTTGTGACAAACCTACACGTTAGGGAATTAACTCACTGTTAAATTACTTAAGAGGTTGATGTCAAGTCACTCCACCTTTTGTCTCTTTCTTTTCCCTCTTCCTTTTATTACTTCATTTCTTATTTCCTTCTCTCTCCCTCCTTCCCATTAACTATTTTTATTGTTGTAATTCAAGCATATTTTTAAAATGTGTTTATCAACTAACTTTTCCCTGTCCTTTCCTTAAAGAGAGAAGAAATTATTTGTGTATAGACTTTTTATTGGTGTCTAGAATTCTTGCCTTTAATGGGCTTTAAGGGGAGAAGGAAGAGGAGGCACATTAGGTGAGTTTAATAGTCAGCATGGTGGGGGAGATGAAAACAATAAACATTGATCCTGATATTAGATATTGGCTTTGAAAATCATTCAGCCCACTCATATAGAGAGCAGCTTTCATATCTACTTGATGTCAAGTCAAAGTTTGGCTATTTATCAAACTTTTCTATCTGCCTCTAACCAGAGGTTCTTAACCTGTGGCCCAGTGAACTTTTACTTTCTTTTTTTTTTTTTAAGATATTTGGTTAACTATAATTCAATAGAATTGGTTTCTTCTTTCAACCTTCATATTTTATTTTAAACATTTTAAAATGTTCAAAAAAAGAGATCCATAGGCTTAACCAGACTGCACAGATCCACAATACACAAAAATGTATGAACCCATGCAGTTTAAAGTCTAAGCATATTAACAAGCTCCTCTATTTTCCCTTTGGAAGTCACAACATGGTGAATAGTTGTGGTTCTAGAGCCCTCAGAATCACAGATCAATATTAGCCAGAAAGAAACTCAGAAACTGACCCCAGGCATGGAATATGATAGCAATAAAACAAAGATGTTTTTTTCCCCCTTCAATTCCTGCAGAATACAGAAATGAGGGTTCCCTGTCTGACCTCAAAAGGGAAAGGGAAAGTTTGTTCCTTCATCCATTTTCCTTCCTTTCCTTATAGCACTGTCTCTGACAAGCCTGAACATGCCTCTGTGAAGTAAAATTTTTTTTCCCTCCTATTTTCTGGACCTTGGACTTGAGTTTAGGAAGGAGATGAATTCTTTAGTTTTCCTCTTTCCAAGTAAACTTGGAAGGAGGGGAACTTCCCTTCCCAGGTATATATTAGGTAATCTCCAAATTGTAAACAGTTTCCCATTTTGAATAGTACTACTTTCATTTAATAACTTACCATTTCACAATCCATAGTAGTATAATGTATTTCAATACTTTTAAAGAGCATTAGTTGATTAAAAAAAAGCTCACTTATGACATATTTTTATGTATTATTATTAAGGATTATGTAAGGCATGAATTACCATGAAATTTGACACTTATTTGTTATTACAAAATATCTATAAATATACATTCCCTGTTCTATTTAGGTTTTTATTCAGAGATATCCATTTAATATCATATGTGAAATTCAATGCCTAAAGTCTCAAACTTACAAATGTTTTTTAAAAGTATTAAAATCTACTTTGTTCACTTTTTTTAACCAGGTTAATTACTTAAAACATTTTCCAGCTTTGTGGTGCCATCATGTGGACAAAGAAAAAAATGCAGCACAGAAAATAATATAAAAGTTAAATCATTTATTCATATATAGAGAGGGGGGTGAGGGGGGAGGGAATAAACCTCATTCCATCCTCACAATAACCTTGCAAAATGAGCACTGTTATTATTCCCATTTTACAGTTGAGGAAACAGAGGCAAACATAAGTTCAGTAATTTGCTCAGTCACATAGCTAATAAATACCTGAGGCCGAATTTGAATTCATGTCTTCCTCACCCCAGGCCCAACTCTCTATCCACTGAGCTACCTAGCTGCCTAGATTTTGGTGCTAAAAGGAATTTTAGGGATTATTTAGTCCAATCCCTTCATTTTTACATGTAAGGGCATTGAGACACAGTAACTGGATGAGGCCAAGATAAAAAGTAGCAGAACTGGCCTCCAAACTCAGATTTTTATTGCCAAAGAATACAGAGGAAGAATGACAGAGGAAAACAACCAAGAGAGTGTAGTGCCTTGTAAGATGGTAAAAGGAAAGGGTAAATGACCTTTTCAAAAGCTTCAGAGATGTCCATAAAGAGAATAATTGAGATGAAGCCACTGATTTGAACATAAGGAGGTCACTGGTAAAAACAAGCAAAAAAAAAAATAGTGGAGAGGTCAGGAGCTGGATTTTAAGAAGCTGAGGGGTAGGTGGAGAGTGGGACAATAGAGGTGAAGGGGATAGTCTACTTTAAAAAAACAAAAACACTTATATTTTGTCTTAGAATTGATATTAAGTATTGGTAGCTCAAGACAAGTGGGTGGTACAGCAGATACAGTGACAGGACTGGAAGATAAGAGTTTAAATCCAAACTCAGAAACTCAATAGCTGTGTGATTTTAGACAAATCCCTTAACTTCTATCTATATCACTTTCCCCAGCTGTAAAATGGGGATATTTACCTCACTGGAATGTTGTTGGAATCAAATGAGATTATATTTGTAACGTGCCTTGCACATAGCAGGTGTTTAATAAATACTTGGTTCCTTCCCATCGTGTGTGTGTGTGTGTGTGTGTGTGTGTGTGTGTGTGTGTGTGTGTGTGTGTGTAAAGGTCAAGGGGAAGCTATTTGGTAAGATCAGTGATTAAGTAAGTTTCCATCTTAGGCTATTTGCATCCTTGGCAAAATGTCTTCTTTTATTCTTTTTGTTGTTATTCAGTTGTGTCTGACTCTTTGTCACCCTTTTTGGAGTTTTCTTGGCCAAAGATCCTGAAGTGATTGACTATTTCCTCATCCAGCTCACTTTACTGATGAGAAACTGGGGCAAATAGGATTAAGTGACTTGCCAAGGGTCACATAGCTAGGTAAGTGAGGCCAGATTTGAAATCAGAAAACAGTCTTTTTTTGCTATAGGTGTGACGCTCTCTCCACTGAGTCCCTTAGCTGTCACCTCTCCTTATTAGGTGACAATAAATTTGAATGTTCAAAACTATACCTAGATATTCATAGAATACTAATGATATCCAAATCCAAACTCAGAAAGGAGAAAACTGAGACTTTTTCATGGAATTATGGAAGTGGATATGACCTTTGATGTCACTTAAGAATTTTTTTTTTTAGCTTTGGGGAAACTGGGACCAAGAGAATTAAAGTGACTTCCTCAAGGTAGTAACTACAAATGGAATCCTATAATAGTTCCATTTATGTCGTACTAAAGGCTGTGCTATTTAGCTCTCACAATTGGCACTGGGTATGAGCTTCACTCAACAGCAAACCAAAGAAGTTGATACCCTTTGCCTAGCAGGATAGGTAAATTTTCCTACTCATAAATCACTAAGCAGGAAGGAAAAGGGAATTGGCAGTGGGAATGGGGAAGGGGGGATAAGCGAAACTTCAGAACATGGGAGATTTCAAGAAAGGAAAAAAATAGACAATATTACTAGGGATTGGAATAGGGGATACAGCATAAGTGGAAATGCAGCGGCTTCTACTTTACTGTACAGACTTTCCCCTCCTTTCCTCTCTCCCTCAATTACTAACACAACATTTTTTTTTTTTCCCTTTCTGACATCCATTTCTATAATCCCCTGAAGGTAAGGCTGTCAGATTTGCTACTCATCTTGACAGCATAGTATAGTGAAGAATTCTGATTTTGGAGTCAAGGAATCTGGTTCTACCTACCTGTATGACTTTAGTTATATGTGTCGACGTGGAATCTAGAGACCTCAAACTTGTGGCTTAGTGAGATCTGATGAACCTCAAGTTTTAGAAATAGCTTGTAGACTGGAGACCCCCAAAGCTAGTGCTTCCCCGTTCCCGTGAGAATCCACCCGGAAGGGAATCTCAGGCTAGCAGTTGCAGACTGAATAATGGACCCCAGGGTAAATGCTAAATACCCTTTTTGTCTTAGGTAGTCTTCCCCATAGTATCAAAGACCCTTTCCAGGAAGACACACCAGGGCAGGGACCATCCTTTAGTATCCATTGTGTAAGCACCCCCCTTCCCTTACACCCTAGCCTCTAGATATGATTCCTTTCCCTAGCTTGATTGTAAATCCCATCCTTACCAGTATAATGTCAATCATCTTTCCCAGCCCTTGGATCTTCCCAAATGGTATATAAGTTACCCGATGTCCTTTGTTCCTTGGAGTCGGCATCTAGCGCCGTGTCACTCCAGGGCGTCTGGGAGCAGAGTTCAATCCTTGGACTCTGCATAAGCGCAGCTCTGCATAAGAGGCCTAAGTAGCCCCGTTCCCCTTTTCCCTTGATTAAAGAGTGGCTTTATGACTGTTTTTAATAGTTTTTTTTTAATAAGTTAACATATCATTTACCCTTCTTGGGCTTTGGATTCCTCAGATATAAAGTGATCCTTACTAAGTCATAACTCACTGTTCAAAGTAGGACCTCACTGGTCTAAGTAAAAGTGACACCTAAATATAGACCATATTGTAAAATGTCTTTCAAAGGAAGACTACATAGGCATAAGGGAGTTTTCTTAAACAATCCAATGATAGGGTAAAGGAACTCCCCACCACAACCTGAAAGTATTCCTCCAGTACAGGAATCTTCCAGTGATTGACTGAGCAGTTTAATCTTTGTCCCCTGGCATGAATAAAAAACAGACTGACCCCTGTCTAAGGTGAGATCCAAAGAAGAAGTTGGAAGGTAGCCATTTGTGGAGGAAGGACTAAACTGTTGAGAGGTAACTCCATTTTTTTCTTTAAAACACAAGGGGCTGGGAGCACCTAGGTGGCTCAGTGGATTGAGAACAAAGTCTAGAGATGGGAGGTCTTGGATTCAAATCCAAACACTTCATAAATATCAGACAAGTCACTTAACCCCCACTGCCTAACCTTTACTTATTTTCTGTCTTGGAACTAATACACAGTATCTATTACTAAGAGGGAAGGAAAGGATTTAACATACACACACAGAGTAGCTTACTACTTCCCATAAGTCCCTATATCCATGAAATCCTAGATAGGAAATAATCATTTAAATTATTATAGTGTTGAAGTGGAATCTAGAAGCCCCCAAAAACTTGTAGCCTAGAAAGATTTAATAAACACCAGTTTAATTAGCTTGAAGGTGAAGACCCTAGGTTTTTCCCTGAGGGAAAGTCCAACTTCATTTGTCTCCGACTAACAATGGACTTTAAAGGAGTTTAGGTGAGGAAGACCAATTCCATCTGGTGTTAAGTATCTTTTTCTGTCCCAGTGTTTTCTCCCCTTAGGCCAAAGACCTTTACCTAGGTGGTCCAGTCCTTGACTGGGACTTTCCCTTTTGTGTCCATTGTAAAGTACCAGCCCTCATTGTTATTCCTGTCTGGGACTCCTCATTTTCCTTTGTTACCTTTGTAAAGCCAATCAACTGTCCCTCTCATCCTCAGTCCCCAAGTTCCCTAGAAAGGGAATTATTTATTTAATAGCAGTAAATTTTAATTTAATTTTAATTTAATATTTAAATTATTTAATTTTATTTAAGCTTCCCAACTTTAATGGCTCCTCAGAGTTGTCAATCTAGCGAGGTTGGTTCTCCCAGGGTTCAGTGACCAAAGCATCCAGAGTTCAATCCTCAGACTGTGTAAGTGTGTGGTGTACAGCTCTGTGTAGAGGCCTACCTCAGCACTTATACCCCCCTTTCTTTAATTAAAGAGTGGTTTTTCTGACTATTTAATAGTTCTGTGTTTTTTTCCCAGTCAACAATAGGAAGATTCTCCCAATTCTAAAGCTCCTTTAAAAAGATTATTGGTGTAGGAACCAAAATAATGGATTCTAGTCCTAACTATGCTACTGATTTGCTGTGCACCTTTGCATAAATCATTCGACATCTTTAGACCTCAGTTTCTTTTCTTAAATGAGGGACTTGAACTGAGTTTCTTCAGATTGGATCCTTTACTAAAGTTTGCTGTTGTATGAAGTAAAATATTTATTTTAAACAAATTCTGGTACATTTCAAACAGAATGACATCCAGCTCCAGTGATTTCAATCAGTAGTTTGCTTTGCACTAAAAGTTTATTAAAATGCCCAACAAAATATTCTTCTTTCAGGGCTATGTAAAGGATGTGGAGTGTGGACTTAGATTTCCCTCTGCTGGTGAAACTTAACCATGACAGTCCACTCTAAATGGTTTTTAACATTCTATTTAAAACGAAATCTTCAAATAATACTTTTCCCTTTGTACAGTATGGAAACAAAACTTGTTTTTAGAATTAAACTTCAATTTGAACAGCTCTGTAAAAACATTTCATGTTCTTAAGTTAATTTAATTTTTCTAATTTTTGAAACTTACATCAATGATATGTGATTTTATCCAGATTACTAATCCTCCCACTTGTCAGGATCTTCTTAGTATTCATTGGCAAGGTCTCACTGTTATTGTCATAGATATATCTGGCGACTTGGAATCTAGAAGTCCCCATCCCCCAAACCTGTAGCCTAGGAAGATTTAATGAACCCCAATTTACTTAGCTGGAAGGTTTTCGAAAGCTCCAGGTTTGACCTTGTTGCATGGGGGTTTTTCCCTGAGGGGGAATCTAACTTCCCTAGTCTCAGACTAACAGTAGACTTTATTTTTTTTTTAAACCCTTACCTTCTGCCATAGAATCAACACTGTGTATTGGATCCTAGGCAGAAGAGTGGTAAAGGCTAGGCTATGGGGGTTAAATGACTTGCCCAGGATCACACAACTGGGAAGTGTCTGAAGCCAAATTGGAACCCAGGAACTCCCGTATCTAGGCCTGGCTCTCAATTCATTGAGCTACCCAGCTGCCCCCAATAGACCTTATTTTGAGCTTGAGTGGGAATGATCATTCCCATCAGGGCCACGCCCAAGCCAAGTGACTCTTCTTGTCTCCAGAAGCCTCTTCAAGTTTATCACAGCCTCCTTCCAAGGATTGAACTTGAGACCTTCAGTTTACAAGACTGACTGACAAGCACTGTGCCTGCTTCTCTAGAGTCACTCTGGGCTTGGCCCTGATTGGAATGATTATCCCCACTCAAGCTCAAAATAAGGTCTATGGTTAGTCTGAGAAAAGTGAAGTTGGATTCCCCCTCAGGGAAAAACCCCCTCCTGACAAAGTCAAACCTGGGGCCTTCATCTTCAAGCTAAGTAACCTGGGGTTCATTAAATCTTTCTAGGCTACAAGTTTGGGGGCTTCTAGATTCCTAGTGGACAGAGCCTAAGAGAATAAAAGAGAATTAAGAAAATTTAAGAGTACTAAAGTTGTTTGGGTTTTTTTCCCTATTGTCTTTTTGGGGTACAAACCCAGCAGTGGTATTACTAGATCAAAGGGCAGGCAGTCTTTTAAAGTCCTTTGGGCATAGTTCCAAATTGCCTTCCAGAATGGTTGGATCAATTCACAACTTCACCAGCAATGTCCCAATTTTGCTACAGCCCCTCCAATATTTATTTCCCTTTCCTGTCATATTGGTCAATCTGCTAGGTGTGAGGTGGTTCCTCAGAGTTGTTTTGATTTGTATTTCTCTGATTATGAAAGATTTAGAACACTTTTTCATGTGCTTATTGATAGTTTTGATTTCTTTATCTGAAAATTACCTGTCCCTTGACCATTTATCAATTAGGGACTGGCTTGATTTTTTTGTACAATTGACTTAGCTCCTTATAAATTTGAGAAATTAGACCTTTATCAAAAGTTTTTGTTATAAAGATTTTTTTCCCCTAATTTGTTGCTTCCCTTCTAATTTTGTTGGCATTGGTTTTGTTTGTACAAAACCTTTTTGATTTAATGTAATTAAAACTATTCATTTTACATATTCTCTATCTTTTGCTTGGTCTTAAATTCTTTCCTTCCCTGAAGATCTCACAGATATACTATTCTATGTTCACCTAATTTACATATAAGTTCCTTTTTATATTTAAATCATTATCCATTGGGAATTTATCTTGGTGTAGGGTGTGAGATGTCCATCTAAAATATTTATAGCTGCACTCTTTGTAGTGGCAGAAAATTGGAAAATGAGGAGGTATCCATCAATTTAGGAATGGCTGAACAAATTGTGGTATCTGATAGTAATAAAATACTATTGTACTGAAAAGAATGATGAACTGGAGGAATTCCATGTGAACTGGAAAGACCTCCAGGAATTGATACAGAGTGAAAGGAGCAGAACCAGGAGAACAATGTACACAAAGACTGATACACTGTATCACAATCAAATGCAATGGACTTCTCTACTAGCAGCAATGCAATTCCAGGACAATTCTGAGGGACCCAGGAGAAAGAACACTATCCACATTCAGAGAAAGAACTGTGGGAGCAGAAACGCAGCAGAAAAACATATGATCCATCAAGTGGCTCAATGGCTAGGTATATGATTGGGGATGTTGACTTTAAATGAACATTATTGCAAATATTAGTAATATGGAAATAAATGATACATGTAAAACCCAGTGGTCAGCTCTGGGAGGTGGAGGGAAAGAACATGAATCATGTAATCGTGGGAAAATATTCATAAATAAATAAATAAAAGTGTGCTAAAGTTTAAAATAAGCTGAAATTGATAGGAAAACATAAGACCAAAAGAAAAAGGAATGGGAGATAGTTCTGTGTTTTCGTTTTTGTTTTTTTTTTTTTCAGTTCAACCAATCATATCCATGACACAAGCACTGCCACCAGCAGCTTCTCTCTAAGGGACAATGCTAAGACAACTATGAGAAATCAGAAATCCACAGGAACTTTTGGTACACTCAAGGTCCTTCCCAATGCAAAAGGAGGAGGGAGAGGAAGATAACCTAAGGCCCAAGGCCAGGTCTTTCTAGTTTCCCTCTGTCTCCTGCAACTCTCAAGTTATTTCTCCTTTAAGGAATTTGAAGGGTTTTGCTGGAAGGCCAGTCTATCAATTTCTAGAATGACTCCAGTTTTAACTAGCTTGATAATATATAGATAAGCATTAAGACTCATCCAAGTTTCCTCAACTTCTAATGATTCTTGTATAAAGTTACTTTGCTTTAGTTGAAAAATTTTTGGTACTTAGTCTAAAACTTGTGATTAAGTAATTAATTGAGATCTGTTCCTATTTACTTATAGGTATATAGAGGAGTTAAGTGATATGGTGGATAGAGCAATAGACCTTGAGTCAAGAAGACTTGAGACTAAGACATGTAGGAATATGTGGTCCTGGGCAAGTCACTTAACCCTATTAATCTCTATTTTCTCATCTGTAAAATAAACTGGATGAAAAAATGGAAAACTACTCTAGTATCTTTGCCAAGAAAACCCCAAAAAGGTTTCAAGAAGATTCTGATAGGGCTGAAAATGACTAAATAACAAGAAGAAATTTAGGCTAAAATGGAGTAGGGTTGTTTCTGGCCTACGCTTCCAAAGGCCAGGTATACAAAATGAAACAATTCTTGTTTCCCAGCTTACTTCTCTTGGAAGGAAATAACATGTTCCTTGATCAATAAATATTAGATATAGACAAAATAAATACAGTAGGGGATAAAGCATTAACAAATAGGAAGAAAAGGCCCTTGAAGTCATTTCAAGGGATCTAGGGGGTCTGAGTAACAGAGGAGAAAGTGGAGAGCATTACAGTATAGTTTCTGCAAAGACATGGAAATGAGATATGGAACGTCAAGTGCTACATAAAGTAAGTAGGTCAATTTGGGGAGATCATTGAAAGCATGAAGGAGTTTAGTGTGTAATCAGCCTGGGAAGATGGGCTGAAATCAGGTTTTGAAAGACTTTAAAAACCAAATGCAGGGGCTGTATTTTATCCTAAAGCCATCTATTGTAACAGAAGCTTCTTGAGAAGAAGAGTGCCATGTTTTTGTCTGGGTTTAGGCATATCACTTTGGCAGTCCTTTGCATAACAGATTTGAAAGGAGAGGGGTGGATGCATGGAGACCAATTAAAAGGATATTTCAGCCAGTCAGGTGAGAAGTGATGAGGTTTTGAAATTAACAAGGGTTGGCAACTGTTTGGGGATGAGGATGAGGAAAAGCAAAGAATCTAGGATGTCTCCTAGGTTTCCTGCATGACTGGCAGAATATTAATGCCCTAAATGGAAATAGCACAGTTACTAGAAGGGGTAGGCTTGGAGAAAGAGAATGATTTCTATTTTGGACACATTGAATTAGAGATACTTGGTGCATCCAAGCAGAAATGTCCAACAGGGAATTAAAGATGCAAGACTAGAGACTGGGAAGTAGGTGAGAGTTATACACATTGTCTTAGGTCTGAAAGATGGATTCATGGGAGTTTATGTGTAATATTGAAAATAGCATGCCAAATGTAATATACTAAATGTAATATTTGGAAAGATAATATTAGTTAAAAAAGATTGTTGTGGTCACCATTTAAAAAATAATTAACTCCTAAGTCAAGAGGATGATAGTAGCTTTTAACAATTTAATTTTATTATAAATATAGTCTAAGAAATTAATAAAGAGGGAAGGAAATAGAAAAATATTTCCTAGCCTACTAACCTAATCTTACCAGCCCACAAGGGTATCTGCCACTGGAGCCCCCAATGCTGAATCACAAAAAGACCCCCAGCCAAAGACCTCCAGAGAAGAATCTGATCTCCTCTATGGTCTCATTTTTCATAGTCCTCTTTCTCCAAGTCATTTCCTTTCCCCGTGTGCTGGTCTATCACATCTCAGCAACCAATCAAAGTCTCTGACTCAAACTGGTGACCCTTAGTTCTGGGTCATGTTCCTAGGGGTTCTTAACCTGTGACCTCTGTTTGGGGCATTCTAGCCACACTAATGGGCTGACTCTGACCAGCAGAAAGTTCATGACCCTGGGAGGAAGGGATTCCCTTTACACATAAGAGAAGAGAGGGAGAGAGAGAGAAAGCAGACCAGGATGGGGAAAACAGAGAAGAGAAATTGAGAGGCAGAAAGAGAGAAAGAGACACAGAGATATGCACACACAAGATATGCACACAAACACAAGAGACAAACCGAATAGGGAGGGAAGAGTATTCTGATGGAATTTGTTGTCAACAATTTGAAACCCTGAAAAGAGGTCAAAGAAGATGAAGATAAAGGAAAGACCATTGAATTTAGTTACAAAGAGATCACTAGTCAACATTGCTAGATGCTTCAGAGGAATTACAGGAAGGAGGACTGAGAAAAATCAAAGTAGACTTGGTGCGGAAGAGATTTTTGTTTATTTCTAAGAAAAAAAGCAAAAGCTCACACATTACAATTTATAGCCAGCAGAGGGGGTCCTTCTTTGGGTTTTATGGGCTGGAGGAGGGACAAAATGAATATGACTTCTCAAGTCATTAGGAGCAGAATAGCTTTCTACTTAACATTTCTTTTCCTATTTCCTGCAGGTAGTATATTTGAAAATATTTATGCTTCCAATTTTTATTAAATTTAATAAATTATAATATATTATGTTACACATAATGCATAATAATAAATTATAATGTGTAATACAAAATATAATACATTATAAATAAATTTTAAAAAATACACATTAGCAACATAAGACTATACTGTTTTTCTTCCCTTGATTCTGAATTCTAACTCAGACAACTAAGTGTTTTTTCTGAGTCAAACACAAGTTAATTTGGATTGGGGCCAATCTGGAAGGGAGTATAAGGGGTATTGTTCTTTCTAATGAACAAAGATTTCCCAGTACCTATGACAGAATATACCCTATATGGTATTACCTTCCCGGATGTGCTGAAAAGCAAAATTTATGAAAAAAGAAATCATGAAGGAATAAAAATATAATCATCAGTAAATGATGATTTAACCATCTTAGCAAGTGATTCAAACATTTGGTTGTTACCACTGTGACAGGGTTCATTTGAACACACTAGTCATATGGCTTCTGTCAAGTTATAAAACTTATGTAGAGAGTTGGGCTAATACCAACAAAAAATATTTTCTCCAGAATATGATGGCTTACCACTTTTCATTATGATAAATCAACACCCATGAATATTCAAGGAATAGTCATTTACATCATCCATTGTCTCATACTCTTCATATTCCAAATTAAAACTGGGGCTGGGGCAGAGCAGGGCTGGCAGGGATTCAAGTTCATTTCTAACAAAATGAGGATCTGGGAGACTTGAATCTACCTCTGAGTGGTTCTGGGTCCTGAGAAGATTAAAATAGCAATGTAACTTGATTTTTTTTTGCTCTGTATATAAAAGAGTGGTTTGGAATCTAGTCCAATGTGGGATGGAATTGGTAGAGCCAAAGAAGAGATAGATCCTGAAAAAGAGGATGTGGTCCAAGTTACAATCTAAGAGAATAGACAGGATACTGAGCTAGGGCAGGACAGAGTCCACAAGAGACCCAAGTCAAAGGAGTTGAAAGGTAGGAGTTGGAAGGAGTTTGTAACCATGACTCAAAGTCAAGAAACCCTAGGAAAGGTTACTTTCCTTGAGGAAACTTAAAGTGAAGGAAATAGACATTGAAGTAGACCAACTGATGGCAAAATTATAATTATAAAATTAAAAAATAATAATTATACTTTCTGTCATGAAACTTCACTGTGGAAAATAATGTTTCTTTATTCAATGCAATGTAATTCAATACACATTAAAAATAAATGCTTCCTGGTTCAAAGCACTGTGCTAGGCATTGGAGATACCAAAACAAAAAGTGGTTATTGCCATCAAAGAGTATTTTGTATCCCTTCAATGAGAAATATACAATATGTAAATAGGTAAACATAAATTAGGTAATGTGAGGAGGAGGAAAAAAGGACTAATTTCTAGCAGTACTAGGAAAGCCTTCCAGTAGAAGGTATCATATAGTGAGCCTTGAAGGAAGTTATTGATTTTAATTGGCAGAGGTGATGAGAGAGAGTACATTTAAGTTATAGAAAGAATGATTTGTGTATGTCCATCTCCAGAAAAAGTACTGATAATAGAAACAAGACAGACATAGTACCCACGCATGTATACTTATACATATGCATACACACACACACACATATATATATGCATATTTATACCTCCCCTTATCTTCTGTCTTAGAATTGATACTAAGTATTAGTTTTTCTAGGGCAGAAGAGTGGTAATGGCTAGGCAATTGGGATTAAGTGACTTGCTCAATAGGAAGTATCTGAGGCCAAATTTGAACCCAGGACCTCCCACCTCTGGGTCTGGTTCTCTAACCACTGAGCCACCTAGCTGCATTTTTATCAAATGAACCCTTCTCTAGTTCTAAGAAGGGAGAGTGGGAGGGAATTAGCAGGGAATTTTAATGTAGCAAACAAACAAATAATTTTTTTAAAGCATAGGAAAATGGTTTATACAAAGGCACTAAAGGAAATATGGAATGTCAAGTATGAGGGCTACAAATTGGACAAATTTTGGGGATTAGAGTGAAAAAGAATAATAGAAAGGCAACCTGCTACCAGATTATGAAGGGCTTGAAATATCAAACTTGACAGTTTTTAATTATATCTTCAGTGAAATGGAAAGTCATTGAATTGTCTTGAACAAGAGAGTGACACAGTTATACTTGTGCTTGCGGAAATTTTTTTGTTGTGAACTAGGACAAGTTGGGAGTGAGTAGAAGCCCATCCTCAGTGCTATTCCTATCAGGAGTCAAATGCTGAAGGAAACTGAAGCCTTTAGGGTGGTTTCTAGTCATCTCTAACTCAAAATGACTCCAGACACAAAGGGAATCTCCCAGAAAGATTCTGGTGTGGATCAGGAATCTCACACCCTTACCTTAATTGGTTTCTTCTAATTATGGGGCAGCTGGGTAATACAGGGTATACAGCACTGAGTCTAGAGTCAGGAAAACCTGAGTTCAAATCAGACACACTGTGTGAACCTGGACAAGTCTCTTAATTTCTTTTAATTCTTACCTTCTGTTTTATAGCTTCTAAGGCAGAAGAGCAGTAAGGCTTAGGCAATTGGGATTAAATGATGTGCGTAGGGTCACACAGCTATGTTATGATTAAAATTCTCTTGAGGCTGTATATTAATTTATAATTATTTATTAGGAAAAGCTGGAGTAAGAGAAATGAGATACAGGGAGACAGAGACAGAGAGAAACAGAGAGAGGAGAGAGGAGAGAAAGAGAGAGAGAGAATCACATAATCACCTGGCTATACATAGCTAATCTCAGTTTGTTGCACTTGTCTCAGGGTGAGGCTGATAACCAACCAAAATGGGTTTGCAAAGAGAAAAAACAGTACAATTTATATTAAATTCACACAGCAAGGAAGTATCCAAGTGCAGATTTGAATCCAGGTCTTCTCAACTCCCATCCTCATGTCCTAACCCCAAGTCCCTTAATTTCTGCCCATGCCAGTTTCTTCAACTCTAAAATGGGGTTAATAATGGTACCTACCTCTTAGGGTTATTCTGAGTATGAAATGAAATAATATTTATAAAGTGCTTCGCACATAGGCTCTTAATAAAAGCATGTTACCTCCCTTCTATGGTCACTTTTTTCAATATAGTCTCCCAAACTGGCAAGCAATTTGTACGTCTTTCCAGGTTTCTTTAAACTATCATTTTCATTGTTATTTAAGGGCAGATTGCTTCTTTATGCTACAAACTATACAGCTGAATTGCCAACACTTTTCTTCCTTAGTACCTTTTCCTGTAAAGGGCAGATTATGCCTGTGTATCATTATTTTCTTCTTAGACGTGTAACAGAGCAAACTCCTAACATGGAACCAGGGAATTTGGAGAGGAAGTGAGAGCTATTGTATCCAGAATTTTGTTCAATTTGGGTGCCACATTCTTAGAATATTAACAAGCTACGATAGATCCCAGGGAAGGAAACAACTTATAAAAAAGATAATTTATTTTAGCAATTACATGTAATAACAACTTTCCATATATGTTTTCTGAAGTTATAAGATCCAAACTACCTCCTTCCCTCCCTTCCCTCCCCCCTCCTGGAGATGGAAAGCAATTGATCAGGATTAAGCATGTATCATCTTGCAAAAGTTACTTCCATATTGGTCATTTTTATAAGAAAATACTCATATAAAATCAATCCCCCTGAATAAAAACACAAATAAACTAAAATAAAGAATAGTATGCTTTGATCTATATTCTGAACCAACATGAAGAAAACTTAATGATATTATCTACTAAAAAATGTCTGTCCAATAATAGAAGAAACCCTTTCAAAATCATAAATTTAAATCTGGAAAGGACTTCCAAAGCCATTTAGTCCAATGCCTTCACTTTCCTGAAGTCCAGGGAAGCTAAACAACTGGCCTGAAGTCAGAGAAATGGTAGGTTTTGAATCAAATTTCCTCTGATGGCAGAAACTATCATCTTAGATAGTGATCTCCCTATTGCTGAAGATGTTCAGAGACTAAATGACCCTCTTTTCAGGCATGTTATAAGTGTAACTTATTTCATGTAACTGAAATATCAGAAGGCCTTCATTTTAAAGATAGTCTCATCTTTCAGATAATCTCATACTGGCAATAAGCATTTATTATAATAATGTCATTATTATAATAGCACTTACATTATTATGATATTATAATACAATATTATAATAATATTACAATATAATATTACAATAATACTTACATTATTACAATAATAATTATTACAATAAGCACCTGCTCTGTGCCAGGCACTGTGCTAAGTGCTTTTTGCAAATATTAGATCCACATAGCACCTGTGAAAAGTAGGTGCTATTATTATCCTCATTTTTCAGTTGAAAAAACTGAGGCAGAGAAAAGTTAAGTGATTGCCCAATGTCACACAGCAACTAAATAAATATCTGAGACCAGATTTGAACTCATGCCTTCCTGATTTTAGGGCCAGTGTTTTATCTAATGCATTATCAGCTACTTCTAATGTGAAGTGTAGTATGAATCCAGCCTATAGCAATACAATGAAGTTTCAGTATTATAAAAATATGAATTCCTGATTGCATATCATACAGTTCCCTGATGACCTTCATAGCTTTTACAGAAATTCTTTGCTATTATTTTTTACAACATGCCCAGAAGTTCCCCTCCTTACAGAAGGACAACATAGTGACGTCCTCAAAATGGTACATCACAGAATCATAGATTTTATCATTTGAATCATAAAAAATCATCAAATGCCAGAGCATCCGATCTAACCCTCTTATTTTGCAAGCTAGGAAAGTGAAGCCCAGGGAGGTGAGTATAGTTTATTCAGCATCATCCTGTTCTTTAGATGCCAAGGACAGAATCACAGAACTTAGTAATATTTCAATTACATAATAATTTGCGAAAGAATTTTCCAAGAAATCATTCTGACCTACTTCTCCCTTCTCAATGTCAGTACAGTGGACCTAGGACCCTTCTCTAATCACTGCCTCATTTGAGCCTGTAAGCATATAGTAAATAGGGATGAGACATATAAAAAGGACACAGCAATATTTTGCTACTCTCACCTTCCTCCTCCTCTTTATTTTCTTTTTAAAAAATTGATTAAATAATTAATATGTTTGTTAAAGTTCCTACATATATTCTTTCTTCCCTCCCCTCCCCATACTAAAAAAGACAACATTTCACAAAAATATACATGTATAACAAGTTTTGGAATATGCCATGTGGTATGTGTACCATAAGACATAACAAACAAGATGACCACCAAAAACCTGGGAAGACATATGAAATGATGCAAAGTAAAGTGAGCAGAACCAGGAGAATGTTGTATTAAGTGACAACAATAGTGTATGATGATCAGCTGTGAATGACTTAATTATTATAAACAAAGCAAGGATCAAGGACAGCTCCAAAGGATTACAATGGACAAGATATCTGCTATCATAGAAGGAACAGAGTCGAATTATGCGAATTGAAAATAGCATTTTTTTTACTTTATTTCCTCCATGAGTTTTTGTCTAGTGAAAGCAATATATGTCTTGTTTCATAGCACTATGAACATGGAAATATGTATTATAAAATACATGTACCACATATATCATATTACCTGCCTTCTTGGGGAAAGGAGGAAAGGTGGGGAGAAGAGAATATAGTTGCAAAATATCAGAAAACAAATATTTAAAAATTGTATTGACATGTTAAAATATATATGTATGTGTAAAATTGTCTTTCTTGTCTACTTTCCAGTTCCTTCTCTGGAAGCGGACATACATA
The DNA here is from genome assembly GCF_016433145.1 of Gracilinanus agilis. Lineage (NCBI taxonomy): Eukaryota > Metazoa > Chordata > Mammalia > Didelphimorphia > Didelphidae > Gracilinanus > Gracilinanus agilis. Next base: position 359,910,074 of record NC_058130.1, on the reverse strand, counting down.
AGTCATTCTTCAAATAGTATTTCTGTTAATGTATATAAAGTTTTCTTGGTTCTGCTTGTTTCACTCTTCATAATTCCTTGCATGTTTTTCCATGTTTTTTTAAATTAATTTACTTCTCATTTCTTATGTTGCAGTAGTAGTATTCCATCACAATCACATGCCATAACTCATTTAGCCGTCTTGACCTTTCATTCTTAAGTGGCAACAAATTCTCACAGGTACCATGATGCAGAGAGAAGAGAGCTAAATTTAGAGTCAGGGGACCTGAATTTGAATCTCAGTTTTGACATTTAGTAACTATATGACCTTGGGCAAATTATTGAAAACTTCTCAACCTCAGCATCCTTATCTGTAAAATGAAGATATTTTTTTCTCATGTTGTACATTACAGGATTGTGTTCAGAAAAGTGCTTTATGAATCTTGACAGATCATTAAAAAATAAACAAATAAATAGGTCCTCATTAGGAACTGAGAACTGGCAGAAGAAAGCCTTCAAATTTTGAACTTTTTGAGTTAGTGGAAGTAACTCTAATATCTCATAGTTCATGAAGATTCCCAGTGAATTCCTATGACTACCAGATGGAAATTAAACATTTTAGAAGAGTTGCAAGACCAGGGCAATGGGATGGAAACCTTAATCTTTGTGAGCCTTTTAAAAAATGATTGGTGGCAGATTGATATTAGATATTAAATGCATGATATTAGAGATTTTTGGCTAGAAGAACCTCACACTCATCATGTGTGCTATCATAAAGATCTCAGTTTTCTGATCTATGAACTTAATTAAAAGCTGGCTAATGTGCTCTTTGTGGTGTTAAAAAATTGGAAAATGAGAGAATGCCCTTTGGGGAATAGCTGAACAAATTGTGATATCTGTTGGTGGTGGAATACTATTGTGCTGAAAGGAATAATGAACTGGAGGAATTCCATGTGAACTGGAACGACCTCTAGAAATTGATGCAGAGTGAAAGGAACAGAACCAGGAGAACATTATACACAGAGACAAATATTCTGGGGCACAATCAAACATAATGGGCTTCTCTACTAAGCAGCAATGCAATGATCCAGTTAAATTCTGAGGGACTTATGAGAAAGAAAACTAGCCACATTCAGAGAAAGAACTGTGGGAGCAAAAAACACAGAAGAAAAACAACTGCTTGATTACATGGGTCGATGGGGATATGATTGGGGATGTAGACTCTAAATGATCACTCTAATGCAAATATGAATAATATGAAAATAGGTCTTGATCAATGACACATGTAAAACCAGTGGAATTGCTTGTTGGCTACAAGAGAGAGGTGGGAGGAGGGGACAGAAAGAACATGAATCATGTAACCATGGAAAAATATTCTAAATTAATTGATTAAATAAAAATTTTCAAATGAAAAAATAAAGCTGGCTAATATGTAAATTTTAGACCAAGGTCAAATCCAATTACCAACACATACGAATTCCCTGAGAGTGTAGTAGTAGAAGACAATAACTTCATATCCATCTCTGATGGATTTTAAAATTCTTCTGTGAATCCACCTGAATAGCTTCCAACTCTTTCAAGTGAACTTCAAGGAGGGTAATGTGAATCTTTAGGGAAAGGAAAAATCGATCATGGAAACCATAGTTAAAAAAAAAATTGTATTTTTGGGTCAATTATGTGTCTCAGTAGATAGAGTGCCTGTGGTCTGAAGACAGGAGATCTTGGATTCAAATCTAACCTCAAATACTTGCTAGTTGTTTGACTTTGGGCAAATCACTTACCACCAGTTACCTAGAAGAATTTTTAAAATAGAACTTAACAGGAATAAGTTAGACAGGCCACTTATCTTTATGGGTTATTGGCACTGAAATCCTTATTTGATTGTCTGTCTGGTCATTGGGCTCTAGGTGACGCATAGCAGAGAGATGGCCTTTGACATGTGCAGCTAGGCCCTAATTAGGGCAAAAAAGTGAATACTCCAGAAGTGGCTACATTTTCCAGTATATATCAGTTAACCAACTAGCATTTATTTATTAAATGTTTACTAAGTAGTAGATACTATGCTAAATACTAGGGATATAAAGAAAGACAAAAAGAATTTCTGCCCCTAAGTAGTTTTCATTCTAATGGGATAAATAACATTTTAAGAAATAACAATATATGTGCTGCAGAGAGTAGAGGGAACGTAACCATTGAAAAGAAGGCTATAGCACCTGTGTGGACTGGGACTAGTTAAATGTGGAACTGAAGAGATGCCTAGACTATAGAATATATAGAAGGAAAAAAAGAGTATGAATATTAGAAAAATATGAAACTGCCATTTTGTGGCAAATGACTAACAAATGACTAACCTGGAGAAATGAGAAAATCATATTGATATTTTCTCTACTTTTGCAATTGAGTCTCTACTATTGCCAACATTTTGTATAGCTGCCTAAATAAAGTTTCTTTGTCTTTAAGTTAAGTTCAGAAGTTTATAGGCTCAGAAGTTCAGTCTCCCTTTCTGAGTTAAATTTAAAAGTTCAGTTTCCCTACAAATCATTTTAATTAAAACATCTCTAAACCACTAGCTGTTCTTGGCAAATTAGAGGAAATCTGTTATCTATATATCATTAGTTTTAGTCATGCAGGTAGACAGCACCAGTGAGCTCTCCATAGTGACAAGATGGAAGAAAGGATTGTTGTGAACCTTGTATACCTGATATCTAGCCAACTGTATTAGTCCCCATATCTGTGATGACTTTGTAACCAATCATATTGTTTCCCCCATCTATGATGCTGCCTTCTGTTGATTTGGGCACTCCTCCTTTTGTCTGTAAAAAATTTTTGTCTACCTTCATTTGGGGTCTTTTGGGCTTGTTGAGGAGTTAAGACCCTTTTTATTGCTTTTACTAATAAATTAAACATGCTTAGTACTTTGTGGCTCAGTTTATCTTAATTTCAATCATGACTAGTAATGGGAAGCCATTGAAGTTTTTTAGACGAGGAAGGTGATTAGGCCTATATTTTAAGAAAATTGTAGTAACATTGGTGTAGAACAGTGGTTCCCAAACTTTTTTGGCCTACTGCCCCCTTTCCAGAAAAAAATATTACTTGGTGCCCCCCTGTCACATACTATCACTGCCCCCCTTACTTCACCACTCCCAAATGCACCTGTGGCCATCACTGCCCCGCTGGATCAATGCAGCACCCACCTGGGGCAGTGGTGCCCACTTTGGGAATCACTGGTGTAGAGGGTAGATTAGTGTAGAGAGAAAGTTGAGCTAGAAGATCAATTAGAAAGCTATTGCAATAGTCCAGGAGAGATGTAGCAAGGGACTGAACTAGGGTGATGTCTGTAGGAGTGGAGCGAAGGGGACATTTAGGAAGATGATTAAAAGTTAAGAACGATAAGTTTTTCCTGTTGATTGAGAATGGTGAGAGTAAAGTGTTGAGGATAACACTGAGGATAGGAGTTGAATAGATTGTGTAAATGAGAAATTAGAGTATTTGGGGGAAGACAAATGCATTGAAGTCCCTTAGTATGAGGCCACAATTTGGGATAGACTAGAAGATTATGACCCAAGCACTGAACTCATCAAGTAGAGAGGGAAGTATGTTGGTAGATAATAACTACCAGCATCTAAATTGGATAATAATTTAGGATAGCATGAACCTTAAAAGAAAAGAGGTTCCTTAATGATGGTGAAAGGAGAATATGGAAATGGCTATTGGGAATGAGGAGGAAGAGAAATTGTCAAACTCCCCTAAAATGATTAGAGAGTCAAGCTTATGAAAAAGTATCAGTTTTGGAGACGGTGGCTAGAAAAGCATTGTTGTCAGATTAGAGATAGATCTTGGTGTATGCCAAAAGATAGAATGTGTAAAAAGGAAGAGGGTTAAGATAAAAGGAAGTTTGTTCATTGTAACTGGGTCTAGAACATGAGATAAACTGAAGGCAGTGGAGAATGAAACCTTCATTTTCTATGTCTACCTTCAGTTTCTATGTCTGAAGATTCCTTGGCTTTACCCTTCACAGAGACCAACAGTAAACAGTAACGACATTTGTTCTTGCTTCTGATGATATAAGCAGAATAAAGATGGTAAATTTGGATCTGTAATCTCATTTATGTGATTACATCCTCCATCATTATGGATCACCCCAATCTTTTCTTTCTCATCTTTTGTGACTGTCGTCTATGTTCTTCCATTTATATACATCTATTAAGTATATGCCTAACATGATGGAGGCCTTTTGAACACTGGAAGTCCAGGAACTTGTGTTTTTTTTTTTAAACTTTTTTCATAAATTTTTCATAAATTGTATTTCATTAGAATTGGTTTGCTTTGTGATTCTTTTATTTTATTTTATGTTTTTAAAGACATTACTCAAAGAAATGGTTCACAGATTTCACCAAATTGTGAAAGAGGTCTATAACAAACAAAAATTTAAGAGCACCTAAGTCTAGTTCTTGCCTTACATAGGTACCAAATAAACAATCATATCATGCCTTTACTACATTTTGTCTTTGGCTTTAAATCTCTATTTCTTCCTGTCTTTGATTATACATCTTTCATGATCATGCATGTTTTCAGTGATGTTGATTATTGTTATATCTGATGTGCCGAGTACAAGACTTCTAGTCAGGAATGTAGAATCCAGCTTATACATAAAATTCTTGCGTGGGTTTGAATCACCTGTGGAGGGAAGTTGGACACTGGAAAGCAAAGGGTTAAACTTGTCTAGAAAGAATAAGACATAGAAAAATCAGAGAAATAAGAAACACACAGACAAGACATAGCATGGTGAAATCAGGTCAACCTGTCAGCTTCTCAGATGATCAGAAGTTCTTGAGTGACTGAGCTGAACTGCCTTTATTAAGGAAAGTAGAAATGGGAGTTGCAGGATGTCAATCAAACAGGTATTGTGGCAGAAATATTAGGATCATATTGGCAATCAGCAACAAGATAAAAGAGATGGATCCCAAGACAATGGTACAATCAGTGCCCAGACCAGAAGCTCATTTGAAAGTCCTTCTTCCTTTAGCACATTGGCACCATCTCATTCAGATGCTGACTATAGATGCTGACATTACAAAGAAGTTATTGAAATTGCATGCCAGCCTTCCAGCCTGGAGACAATGGGAGAAGTTTGAGTTCCACAAAATTTGAGCCCCAATTCAATTTAAGGATTCAGAAATCAATCATGTGAAATATTAGAAATATATCCATAAGTCTGTTCCATGAGCACTTTGCTCATTAGAGTCAGCTTTTGAACACATCTTTAATACTTTCATGATTAGTTATAACTGAAACCCTACAAGGAAGACTTGAGTTCAATTTCTGCCTCACTTTTTGTATAGCCACGAGTCAGTCACTTAACCACTCAATCTTAATTTCTTCATCTTTCTGATATTGGCTGAAATGTCCCACAAACCCTCTAAGTATCTGTACAATCAAAAGAGCATAGAAACAATAACTAGTTGATTAGAATGGGGCACCTTATGTCAAGCTTTAGAAATAACCTAGATCCTTGGTAATTTAGAAATAACCTAGGTCTCTGGACAACAAGTACAGGTGGTTGTTTCCCAGTCAGGTTGGAGTAGGTTCATACAATGCTCAAATTCCACACTCACTGCCTCCCTTAGGATCTGCACAGAAAAGAGCAAAAATTGACCTAAATTTGCCCCAGAGTATTTAGCATTCATTTACATTGCAATTTGCTCCCATTGAGGGGGCAAACAGAGTGAACCATGGGTAAAAACATGCAGATCAAAGAGGACCATGGGTAAGGTGACATTATTTCCTTGACAACCCAGGGTAACAACTACCCAAACAAATGACTCCTTCCTTAGTAACTAATCAAGATAAAAAAGCATTCTCTATTTACTCCCACTCTCTCTCTCACTCACTCTTTTACTTTTAGTTTTATTTACCACACCTCTTTACCTTACCTTACCTTACTTATTTGCTATACTAGCTACACTGTTACTATATCTTCTTATAATAAAGCTCATTTCCTTGAAATGGAGTCAGTTTGAACTATCAATCAATTCCTTGGATGAGACCCAATCACCTTAACCACATAATTTTGAAAGGCAACAATAATAACATCTACTTTATAAGATTGTTATAAGTATCAAATAAGATATGTAAAACATTTTGCAAAATATAAAATGCCATCTTATTTTTAATATTATTTTCATTGTTTTCATTTAACTCATCCTTGCAAATATGCAGCTACCAGTTTGTGCTCACTATGTGGCTTTCCATCATGTTTTGAGTCATCCATAACTCTGATTCCGCTGAGATAATGGTGTTCTAAGATTCATAAGCAGCTAATATATCTGGGAGAACTTTTCTCTCTCTCTCTCTCTGTGTGTGTGTGTGTGTGTGTGTGTGTGTGTGTGTGTGTGTGTTTTAAGATGAGTCTTTTAAAGCCAGGAAACTGCAATTTCCCAAATTAAATTCAGACCATCCTCTTCTTTCTAATCAATTATGGGTCCAGTTCATTGTCTACCTGTTCCATATTTGTGTCCTGAAATATTAACTCAATAAATTAGCTTTTCAATCCCATGACATTATTTAGACAACATTCTTTTTTTTTATCATTTTTTTCTGTACAGATTATTATAGTAAAAGGCTTTTATTAATTTTATTTGAACAAATACCTCCCCTGGCTGTATTTATCAAGAAATACTAAATGATTTCAACATAAGAATGAGACATTCCTTCTTGAGAAGAGATTCAAGGTTAGACTTTACTCTAGTAAGTCAAATTCGTTCTTTGTATTTTGCAAATAATGAGCACAATGAGATCTTATACTCTCTAAGCAACCTTAGTCAACTGTATGACTGTAAAGATTCAATCTCTTGCAAAAAGGCATTCACAAAAGTCTGCCTATCCCCTTCTCATATTTTTTATCAAGAATATAAATGTAAATCATTCTCATAATTATTTTTTATAAAAATGAGAAAGTAACCACATGAGCCACCACTAATTAATTTTTTTGTGTGTGACATCATGGTTTTTGGTAACTAATATTATTTGTGGTTTTATTTTTCATTCATTTGGCATTTTCCCCTTCTTGAGATACTGTGAAAAAAGACTATTCAATTCTTTCACGAATATATCATCTCCAGCACAGATTTATTCTCATATATATCTGTCTGGCCCAGACTATTTTTTAGCCTCCAAATGTGCTGATTCTTCTGAACCAGTGTTCATGAAAATAGCTGCTACCATTGATAAAATCTAATACTTAGATTATCTTAAGAGCAACTACAAGGTTAGCAGATCTAGTTAGCAGATAGCAGATTATCATAAGACATGGATGGTATTTCCTTTAGGGTCCCCAAACTAAAGTTAAAATAAAAGGGTACTTTGCACACTATTTGAAGTCAAACCAGTTTTAAAAAGTAGGGCCCAGACAGTAGTGCCCTGACTGAGTTGCCAGGTCAGTTATGACACACAGAATTTTGAAGGTCAGTCTTCAGAGAGTTTTAGGCTCCTTTAAACTGTCACCATGACTTAAAGTTAGCCTTGATGGCCAGCAGTTCATTCTTCTGGACCATATATATATCCTCCTTCTTGGAGACAGTTTCTGGAGCATACTACATGAGAATGGAATATGGTAAATCATGGTTCACTTTGTTAAAGTATGGTCTTTACACTAGTAATAGAGAAGGGGTCAACTTCTAGTTTAAAAAAAAAACAGTTGAGGCTTCAGATAATCGAGGATAGGAAAAATGATTTAAGTAACTTCTGAAATTCTCTTTCAGTTCTAGAACCATTCTCAGAGATTTCAGTTCTTAGAGATTTTCAGGAGATTAGCGGGTAGATAGAATTAGTAATGACAAGATAATCTGTTTTGATGTAGTGACCAGAATGCTACAAATGCTAGGTAATAGGGAGCCAATTAAGGTGGTGACATTATTGGACGTGTGCATTAGGAAAATCACTTTTGCAGCTATGTGGAATCTAGATTGGAGTGGAGAGAGATTTGGGCCATGAAATCCTATCAGAAAACAGTCTATGGTAGAGCTGATGAGGATCTGAACTAAAAGAGTGAATGTGTGAGAGAAAAGAAAGGAACCATACTGAGATTTTGTGGAGACAGAATCAATAAGATTTGGTGGATATCTCAAAACTTCAATTTTATTGAAATAGTTATTTTTTTTTTAGATTAAGCACAGTAAGAAGATCAGGTATGTCAAAAGATGCAAATTTTAAAAAATAATTTAATTATGAATTTAAAATGTTAATGATATTATCTCTATTTTATTTGCCTTGTGGAGAAAATAATACCTTCCATCAACTGACATGTGTTTGTTATATAAGATATTCTTAAATTCCATTTTTTCTGATATTAAGAACCCATAGTTTCATCTTAAAGAGAAGCTACTATCAGTCAATCTTTAACTCTCAATTCCAAAACAGTGATAGGAAAGATTTCATCCTTGAGGTCCTTTGATGATGATTCCTGCTTAAATAGAACCCTCTTTCCCCCATCCCTGCAAGAGACTAATGTATTGATTATAAGGAGTTCTCTTGATTATTTCAGGTCACCTATGACCAGCTTCAAATGAGACCAAAGAGAAATGAGTCCTTTTAGGGGGAGATTTCTGTAGGAGCTTTCCTGAAAGATTTAGTGATTATTTTCTATTAAATGGAGCAGAATGTCAGCCTTAAACTACATGTAATCATGTTTTACTATTTTGTGAAAATGTTGTTACTATTAAATATTACTCTAAAATTCCTCTTGTTGGAGAAATGCTGGACCACATGAGGCAAATTTGCCAGTTTAGATGTTTTTCCCAAAGTAGGACAAAGATTGAATTTAGATCAATGAAATTAATGAAATTGTTTCTTGGTGGACTTGTACCTATAATGCAGAATACAGTTTTAAGAGTTTTTTCTTTCAACTCAGCTCCTAAGATGAATTGATGAGAACTGATTAGATAAATGAGTGAAATAGTTCTGAAGAAGTGAGGTATCTGGACAGAGCCTCATGAGTCACACGTATGACAAAAATGATGATCCAGCCAAGAAGACAGAAGAGTGATCTGACATATAGGAGGAGAATTAGGAGAGAGCAGAGTTTAAAAAACAACAACAAAAAACCTAGAGAAAACCTAGAGAAAAAACAGTATCAATTGGAAAAAGCTGCTAAACAGTGTCAAAGTCTGTAAAGAGGTCAAGAAGAATTATTAGACTTGTAAATATTAGAATTAGTAAATAAGACATTAATAACTTTAGAGAAATTTCAGTTGAATAATGAGATCATAAGCTAGAGTTAAGATCCAAAAAGAACAAGTAAAATACTGATAGGAAGCAATCTGCCATGCTTATAGGTAGTGAAAGCCTTTTTATCCACCTCTGGTCTGACTAGCCATGAAGTTATGAAAACTGTATCCAGTATAGTTGCAGTGTAGGTTTGTCATTTTAAAGATACACAATGTCATCATAGAATCATTCTACTGAAATTGCACTTGTAAACTTATGGATAAAATTTGAGGGCTATAAAAAGAGGATCAAATGCCTAAAAACAATGAATTCAGTCAAGATTATAAAATTATACATACATATCCCTAGGATGAGTGGGAGACTGTGTACAAGAAATGTCAGATTGTGCATTTTTAATTGCTTTTACTAAATGATTACAGTAAAACATTCCTTGAGTTGCTTATTTTTCATAGACATTTATTCATTCATCCCAACATGCACTTATTTTTACCTTTATGAAGGAATAAAGTTAAGAGTGAAATATGGAGAGCATAGTTGGGCTGGGTGAAGCATCAGGCTTTGTTATCTGATCATTCAAGTCATTAGGACAGACTGTGGGAGGAAGCTGAAAAACAGGGTGGGGATAGAAAGAAGTTACAGAAAAGTGCATTATCTACTTTTTCTAGTTTCTTTTTTTTTAATTAATTTTTTCAAAGATCTACCTTCTCTTCCTCCCATCTTTTCCTAACCTCAGCATTGAAATAAAACAAGAAAAATTAAATCTTTTTGAAGCAAATACACAATTTAAGAAGCTCTGACAAATATTGGATTTTAGAGATGCTATAGTTTATTAGCCTTCACATATTTCCTTGTCAATATTTGCCTGGTACGATAGTAGTTACTTAATACGTTTTTATTATTGGTCACTCAGTTCCAACCCTTTGTGACCCCATTTGGTTTTTGTTGTTGTTGTTGTTGTTGTTGTTTTTTGGCAAAGATACTAGAGAGGTTTGTTATTTCTTTCTCCAACTTAATTGAGTTCCCCAGAATATTCTGGAATAGCCTCTCACAACTATTTCTGAATATGTCTGCCACCATCTTTGTATTGTTCACTCAGACAGTCAAAATCATTAAACCTCAGTACTGAAAGATACCTTAGTCCAAACTACTTTATTTTAAAGATGAGAAAACTGAGATGCAAGGACAACGTTATGTTCAATTCAGTTTTTAACTCAAGATCTATTAAGTGCTTCCTATGTGTAAAGCTCTGGATTGGGCAGTAGTGGAATAGAAAGTTAAAAAAAAATTAATTTAGGCACTGTATCTGTCCTTGATGAACTTATAATTTAGTAGGAATTTCTGATCTTGTTGGTGACTTTACCAAAGTGATACAACTTGTTAGAAGCAAAGGTAAAATGAGAACTCAGCTCTTCAGATTTTTTAAGGTACAAGTCCAAATAGTCAATCAAATGATTAAGGATTAGATAGGCACCTAATATGTACCAGATAAAGACAAGAAAAAGGTCTGTGACCTCAAAGAGTTTATATTCTATCAAGAGGAACAATATGTATTTTGTTGTTAAGTGATTTCCATCATGCATGCATGCCTGACTCTTTGTGACCCCATTTGGGGTTATCTTGGCAAAGATAATGAAGTGGTTAGCTCACTTTCCAGATGAGGAAACTGAGACAAACAGGGTGAATTTACTTGCCCAGTGTCACACAGCTAGTAAGTATCTGAGGCCAGATTTGCAGATTTGAACTTAGGAAAAGGAATCTTCTTGAGTCCTGGCCTGGCACTCTATCCATTATACTATGCCGCTGAACCAACATGTATACAGTACTTTAAATTAAATTTTATTTGTGTGCTCCATCAGTGAAACTATAAGGATTGTGATATTTCACTGTCGCCTGTTCTGTACACCCAGCCATGCAGTATAGATCAGTAGGAAGCATACCTTCAATGGATAGGGTTAGACTCCCTTCTTGCATTATTTTGTTGTCTCCTTATGTCCCCATCTTAGTGTCCTCAACACAATTCTTTCTTATTTCTCACATGTATGACATTCCAAAAAGTAGGGAAGCAGAAAATGTACTTAGGGTAAAAAATATGGAAAAAACAGGAAAGTTATTCTAACAGATTTAGGAAAGGCTAAATACAGGACAATCACAAGCATGCAGTAACAAAACAGAAACAAATCAAATTCAGTAACATAACTACTGTTATGATCTACTGGAGACACTGATACTTAAACTTCATCATTACATACACAAAAAGCTTTATAGAACCAATAATTAAGCATTTTCCATTTCACCTGGGCTAAGTACTTGCTGAACAACTCTTAGTATTGTATAAATGGAATTAACTCATCCTCATTCATTGTTAGACTCTAGCCATCAAAAATAATGTCACCCCACCCAACTTAGTGGGGAGGGGAGATCAGTTACCCACCCGTGACAATAAGTAACAAATCAAGAACAAGGGACTGCCTCTTGGGCAGTCCAAAACAGTGTAGAGGCTGCCATTTGTCCACTTGAAATGGAAGGTGGATGCAGGAAATGACAAAAGCCTGTATCTTTTTATTTTATTTATTTATTTATTTATTTTTAAAACCCCTAACTTCTGTGTATTGGCTCCTAGGTGGAAGAGTGGTAAGGGTGGGCAATGGGGGTTAAGTGACTTGCCCAGGGTCACATAGCTGGGAAGTGTCTGAGGCCGGATTTGAACCTAGGACCTCCTGTCTCTAGGCCTGACTCTCACTCCACTGAGCTACCCAGCTGCCCCAGCTGCTATCTTTTTAAATATGATGGTAACTTCCTGTGGAGGCAGTTTGTGCTTTGAACTTGGTGTTGAAGGATCTCTGCTGAGACCTCAGGCAGCTTCCCTCTGAGTTGTTACGTGGGTAAATTAGGCTGACTTCCTTTCTTCTCCCTTGGCATTTCTGGAGTCTATACCCTGAAGGAGGCCTCTCTTGCCTCTCTAATTGTAAAAGGCCTTGTGGCTAGTAGCCTTGTTTAATTAACCTCTGTGCTCCTCCAAATTCTCATCCGGTCTGGACCTCTGGTCTGGGCCAGAGTCTCTCTCTCTCTCTATTTCCCTACCTTCAACCTTCCTAATTGTAAATAAACTTCCATAAAAGCCATCCTGACTTGGGTCTATTTTAAATTTGGAATCGAGCTAATCAGATTCCTGGCGATCATACCTTAAATATCTAGTTTCCCCTCTTACAGTATATACATATATGTTGACTGGTAAAATGGCCAGGTGTGGGTCAATCCTCTTATTGGTGATTAACTTTTCTGAGAAAAAAACTTCTCTTGCCACTAGTCAACTTCAACCTGAGGGGACTCATGGGCGCTGGAACTGTTAAATGCACAAGGTTGCTTCGAGATTTGGGCATGCCTATCTCAGAATACTTATCACTTCACTTTCTTTCTTTTTTTTTTTTTACATATCATTCCTATGCATACATATCATATCATACATACATATTGTTCTATATCATCATATTTACATATATATCATATCATCACAATTAGCTTACTTCTCCACTCTCTTTCTGAATAAATTCTTCTCTGCTACTAAGGGTAATTTTTGAGAGTTACAGAAATCCTCTTTCCATGTTGACTTATAAACATTTTGACCTTAATGAATCCCTTGAATTTTCTCTTTCTTATTTACCTTTTTGGGCTTCTTTTGTGTCTTGTGTTTGGACTTCAATTTTTTTGTTTAAGTCTAACTTATTCCTCAAGAATGCTTGGAAGTCTTCTATCTTATTGAACAGCTATTTTTTCCCCCTGAAAGAACATACTCAGTTTTGCCAGATAGGTGACTCTGGGTTGTAAACCCAGATCTTCTGCCTTCCTGAATATATTCCATGCCTTTCAATCCTTTAATGTAGAAGCTGCTAGGTCTTGGGTGATCCTGACTATAACTCCATAGTATTTGAATGGTTTCTTTCTGGCTGTTTGAAGTATTTTTTCCTTGACTTGGTGGCTCTTGAATTTAGCTATTATATTCCTGGAAGTTGTCATTTGAGGATTTCTTTCTGGAGGTGATCTGTGAATTCTTCCAATTTTAATTTTATTTTCTTATTCAAGGCTCTTCAGGGAGTTATCTTTGATAATTTCTTGTAATATGATAGCCAAGGTTTTTTCTTGATTGTGGCTTTCAGATAGTCCAACAATTCTCAAATTGTCTCTCCTAGATCTATTTTTGGGTCATTGTTTTTTCAACAAGATAGTTCATGTTTTCCTCTATTTTTTTTATTCCTTTGATTCTGCTTTATTGTTTCTCGATTTCTCAAGAAATCATTAGTTTCTAGATGGTCAGTTCTGATTTTTATGACCTGATTTTCCTCTGTCAGTTTTTGGTTCTCCTTTTTCAGTTGGCCCATTTCTTCTTTCATTACTTTCATTTCTCCTTGCATCACTTTCATTTCTCTTTTCTACTTTTCCTCTGCCTCTCTTAATTGTTTTTTAAAAGTCCTTTTTTGAGTTCTTCCAGAATCTGTGTCCAGTCTATATTTTTCTTTTGGATTTTGGGTGTGTTTCCTTTGCTTTCACTGTCCCCTTCTGTGTCTGTACCTTGCTCTTTGTCTTTATAAAAATTCTTTTAGAGTTAGTTGCCATTTTCGTTGTTTGCTCATTTTTCCTATCTAATTATAGGGAAACTTGAGGGGACAATGGACTGAGGGCTGAGAGTTCTGAGACCCCACCTCCCCCTGTTGATTCAGTTGACCCTTGAAATGCTGATAGCTCAAAAATTTGCCTCAGGCTTAGGTATAAGCTTTTGCTCTCACTCTGATCTTGATCAGGTCAGGGGCTGGTCAAGTTTTAGCCTCAGGCTTAGTCTCAAGTTTTTGGTTTCACTGTGTACTTGACATAATCAGACACAGCCTTGATTGTCCTGTCTTGGAGCTCCACCTTGAGTTTTAGGCAAAAAGGTCAGTACTTAGTATTTAGTACTATCATCCACCCCAAAGTGCAATTAAGTCTTTGTCCCAAGCCCAGACTAGAATTCCCTTGGCTGGGTCTCCCAACTTCTCTGTAGATTTGAAATTTCAAGGAGTATGGGTTGGCTTGTACGTCTATTTGCTTAGTCAGGGTCTCAGGATCTGGATGTTGGCTCAGGCATAGATTCCTGAACCTTGGACAGCAGATGTGGGGTCTAGGTGTGTGGCTTACTCTTGGCTTGCTCTTCCCTCCTTGCTAAAACTTCTTGCTGAGTCTGCTCTCCTCTCACCCCAGTGCCCCAGATGTTTGTTGCCTACCTTTGGGGTTTTTCTTTTCTTGGAAGTTGTTTCACTCTGTCTCCTTGTTGGTTCTTTCACTATTTGTTTTGTGGTGATATTTTAATCTTGGTCAGAGAGGATTCTCAGGGTGGCACAGAGCTGCTGAGGATTACTCCACCATCTTGACTCCACCCCCTTATCACTTAAGTTTCCAAAAGGACAAACACCACAGAAGTACTTTAAGCCCAGGCTCAGCCTTTCTAGGATACTCTGTGTTCTTTAGCATTCATTTGCACATGGTCTAAAGGAAGCCAAGGAGGGTAAAATGGGTTATTTGCAACTTAACAAACAAAGTCTTAGAAGAAACTTAAATCAGTCTTACAAGGTTGGAAACCAGAGAGGTGGAAAGAAAGAGGGACCCAGCAAGTCAGTTTTGTATATCTGCTGAGTCAGCAATTCTTCCTGCTCTGCAATGAGACAGGAGATTCTCTCATTACATAGTATAAATCCTTTAGTACTGAGACACACACAGTCAGAAGCAGGGCTACTACATGGTACTACATGGTAATCTGAGACCAGGAATGATGACACTGAGCTGCAGATGGGGAGGAGAGGGACATCCTTGCTGCGTCTTCAAAATATTGGGTATGGGGGGGGGACAGAGGTACACTAGCAGCTGCGGATTAGCAGGTGAACAGAAAGAGAGGATCAAGAAAGGTACTTGAGTTGAGCTTTAAAGGCAATTAAGGATTCTTATTTTTATTTTTAAAAAAACCTCTTATCTTCCATCTTAGAGTATTGGTTCCAAGGCAATAAAGCAGTAAGAGCTAGGCAATGGGGACTAAGTGACTTGCCCAGGGTCACACAGCTAGGAAGTGTCTAAGCTACCTAGCTACCACTGAAAATAAGGATTTTTAAAGGCATAAATGAGAAAAGTATGCATTCTAGCCCATGTGAAGGCATGCAGATGGGACATAGACTATCATCTAAGGGGATTGTAGTAGATTAAAAATGAATATAAAGAAGATATAACGATATAAGCAAAAATTTGTTCTTCTGAGCAAATTGATTTATTAAGCAAAGCATGCCTATTGCCTAACAAATTGGAACCAATCTCTTTCCTCAGTTTAGGGATGGGCCCTAAATACAGGGGGAATACAGATTTTTATACATTAAAGACAATTAATTGAATAAGGCAATTAAAAGGAAACAATGCAACATTAGGTAATCTGATTTCTAATTGGATGAAAAATTAGAGACCTTCCCACGTGAGAGAGTAAACAAGTACAATTTCTTCCCAAATGTCTGCACACAATCAAAAGAACATGGGAAAAATAGCTGACTGATCATGGGCAGCTAGATCACACAGTGGAATAGCACCAGGCCTGTAGTTAGGAGGACTGATATTTAAATCTAGCCTCAAACACTTCCTAGCTGTGTGACCCTGGTAAA
This sequence comes from Gracilinanus agilis, assembly GCF_016433145.1. Taxonomy (NCBI): domain Eukaryota; kingdom Metazoa; phylum Chordata; class Mammalia; order Didelphimorphia; family Didelphidae; genus Gracilinanus; species Gracilinanus agilis. Next base: position 359,894,206 of record NC_058130.1, on the reverse strand, counting down.
GTCACTTAATCGCACTAGCCTAGCCCTTGCTGCTCTTCTGTCTTGGAACTGATACTAAGCCAGAAAGTAAGAGTTTAAAATGAAAAACAAAACAAAATTGATCAGTATGGAGCCAATTTTCAGATAAGACACAGGCAATGCTTGAGATGTACAATTATGAAGAAAGATTCCTTACTATCTTAGGATCTGACTGTGTTTCTGGTCAACATAAGCAACTTGGACCTTGGTTAGAAGTGACTTCTCCCTTCTTCGATCTTCTGTACCATTCTATTTGAACCTCTTTTTTGCACCTATCTCATTACTAAATGCATTAGTATTTGCATACTTATCCTATTCAGCCTATTAGATTTTAAACTTAAAACATTTAGCAAGATCTTACAAAGAAAATTTATTAAAAGTATACTGAAATAAATTGAGTTTGTTAAATGTATTATCTTTATTCATTTCAAATTGCTCTCACTTCTTCTGTCTCTTGGTCTTTATTTCATATCTCTCCTTCCAGCTCTTACTTAGTTCCTCCTTTTCATATTAGAGCATAAAAAGTAATTGTGACATCAGCAACTCTGTCATTCCTACATAGGGGAAGGGCTAGATGTCTCAGTTTCTTTTTATAGATATGCAATGTGAAGTCAAAAGAATTATGATTCGGGGCAGCTGGGTAGCTCAGTGGATTGAGAGCCAGGCCTAGAGACAGGAGGTCCTAGGTTCAAATCTGACCTCAGACACTTCCCAGCTGTGTGACCCTAGGCAAGTCACTTGACCCCCATTGCCTACCCTTACCACTCTTCCACCTATAAGTCAATACACAGAAGTTAAGGGTTTAAAATAAAAAAAAAAATAAAAAAAAGAATTATGATTCTTTTCATTTATTTTTATACGGACTGATTCTTCCTCCTCTCTCAGGGTAATCATTGCATATATGGATTTATTAGAGAGCACATGGACACATGACCATTGGTACTTTTCTCTCCCTACTCTCTTCTCACAGGTTAAGGACAGTGGTGAAGCCCACAGAACATATACTTATGAGAAGACTGGTTTGCCCAAATAGCTACAGCTAACCTCTTGCCAAAAATTTCCTTGGGTCAGTTGCTTTCTCCTTTTGCTCTGGATAATCAAAATTTAGAGAATGCTGACAGACCTACACTCCTCCAGGAGATAAAAATAATTGAGTTTAGCTCTTCATTAGCAAGAATAATTCATTCAGATAGGAAACTACCATATCACAGCATTTTGAAAAGTTTTAAGGAGAATGAAATGGCTTTCCTCAATTAGGAAATTTATGCATATAACTGGAATAGAAAGCTAAGAGCACCATCTACATTTTTAAAAAAAGCAAAAAACCTCAATTAACCAAGAGACAGTCAAAGTAATTGGGTAGAACTACCATCCTATTTTACCAGTTCTTGTTCTTATCTCACCTTGATGCATCTGCTGTGAACTTCCTCTAATATAAGGAAAGCGTGCAAAGTGTGTGAGGAAACAACCTGGAAAGAGGCCACAGTCAAGAATATAACCACACCATCAAGTCAAAAAGAGGAAGGAGAGAAATGAGAGCACAGAACCAACATTGGGTCAAAAATCAGCCTGAGAGCAGGGTGAAAAGCAGGCATCACTATAAAAGGTAGGCCTTTTCTGAGGGAAAAAATGAGGGAAGTTGATTTGTAAATAATCAATGTTCTATTTTACCAATGAAAACTAGGCTTTGTTTTTGTCTTTTGTTTGTTTGTTTGTTTGTTTGTTTGTTTTTGTCAGAGGGTGGGTGATATCTGACTCAGGACAACATCTATAGCAAAACAAAAGTCATTTGAAAATTACAATGAATTCATGCTTTTTCCATATTTATGAATATTCACTAGTGCCAAGGGGTAATCCTCTGAGGATACTTTGATTTTAGGTAACCACTTTTTACTATTCTAAAAAACTTCTTCTTACCATTTTTTTCCCTTAATGAGAACTGAGCAGAAACTGTACTTAATTCCGAAGTTGTTTGATTTTATAATACAGTATAATGATTAGAAAGCTAACATTGGAGCCAGGAAGATCTGGGTTCCACTCTAGGTACTAACATAGGTTTTGTGACTATGAACATGTCATTTAACTTCTCACTGTCTTCAGCAACTATCTAAAAGGATTAGCTGCAGAGAAGGTGTTGACCTTCATTGGCAGTTCCCTCTATCAGTGAGATCACAGATCCAGTGTCTATTCCATCCCCATCTTTGATTTTACTGCAAACGAATAGGTTTATAAGCAAACCTAATGGAATTGCTTTATTTTAAAAAATCATAGTTTTGACTCTTTGTTCTGAATTCCAACCCTTCCCTTTGTATGAGAATAAGCAAAGACTCAAAAGGTAAACTGGATTGTCCAATATTATAAAATTAGTAAGAGACAGAGTGGTGACTAGACTCAGGTTTTCACTTTCCCCATTCAGCAAACTATCTGTATTTGAAGAGTCTTTGTTCAAAAGACCACTTTTCTACAGAATCATGAAGGGAATCAGCATTAAGTGCTTATTATGTATGCCAAGTTCTTTACAAATACTACCTTATTTGATTCTTACAATGTGTGTGTGTGTGTGTGTGTGTGTGTGTGTGTGTGTGTGTGTGTGTGTAAAGCAAGTGTTATTATTATCCCCATTTTACAGAAAACTGAGGCAGAGGGTAAGTTACTTGCCATTTGTAATTGAGGCTGAATATGCTCAGGTCTTCCTGACTGCAAGCTCAGTGATCTATTTACTGAGCCATCTAGGTGCCTCTGAAATGTTCTGCTGAAAGGTTTTACACACACACACACACACACACACACACACACACACACACACACAGAAAAAGAGAAAATATTTTGTATATTTATATGTAATTATTATATATGATTATATACATTGTAAATTATAAGTATCTAACTATGTATATATTATTTATGTCTGACTCTTTGTGACCCCATTGGAGTTTTCTAGGTAGAGATACTAGAGTAGTTTGCTATTTCCTTCTCTAGCTCACTTTACAAATGAGGAAACTGAGATAAGCAAGGTGAAGTGACTTGCTGAGGGTCACATATTAAAAATTGTCTGAACCCTATTTGAATGCAGATCTTCCTGACTCTAGGCAGCAGGCACATTACCTAGTTGCCCCTAACAACAGTAATATATTTACTCCCCAAAAGTAAAAAGGATTGGATGAGACGATGAATAATCTCTAAATTGCCTCATATCTTCATCTCTCATTATTTCTTCCTCTCACCTTCTCTCTCTTTCCCTCTCTGTCTCCCTCTCTCTCTCTCCATCCTCCTCTCTTTTCCCCCTCTCTCTTTCTCTCTCCTTCTCTTTCCCCCTCTTTCTGTCTCTCTTCCCCTTCTCTTCTTCACTTTCTGCACCTTTTCTCTCTCCTCAATCTCTCCCCTCTCTCCTCTCCCCTATCTTTCTCCATTAATAGATTTCTCAATATGTGTATATACATATGTTTTTTCTCAATATGTGTATATACATATATATATTTCTCAATATTTCTCAATATGTGTATATACATATGTTTTTATTTTGATGACCTCTTAGCTTCCATTCAACTCTGAGATTCAGAGGCTCAGTGAATCTACTTGACTCTGTTATCATCCAAACCATATCTTTCCCTCTCGTCCAGAGGAAATGAATTATACGTTTGTCATATGTTTCGTAGAAATCTAGGTATATTCTATAGAATCCCTCTAGTTTATTTATTCTTCTTTCAAAAAAGGAAATGAGTTTAATCTGTCATTACATGTTCATGACTAAGTCATGCTGGTTTACACACACATATTATTGTTGTTCGGTCATTTCAGTTGTGCTCAATTCTTTGCGACACCATTTGTGATTTTCTTGGCAGAGATACTAGAGTGGTTTGCCTTTCTTTCTCCAGTTTGTTTTATAGTTGAGGAAACTGAGACAGAGTTAAGTGACTTGCCCAGAGTCACACACCTAAGTATCTAAGATTTTAGTCTTCCTGACTCCAAGCTTAGCACTCTATTCTACTACCTATTTGCCTCTCCACCCATATACATATATACATTATTTACATATGTAATATGTGCACTTATACGAATAGATAAAGCTGCAGTTTAATAGTTGTGTCCTATAAATTTTTTTTATTTTTAATTTTAATTTTGAATATTTTCCCATAGTTACATGTTTCATGTTCTTTCCCTCTCCCCCCCACCCTCCCCATAGCCTACGCACATTTTCACTGAGTCTATAAATTGTTTTAAAAGAAAACAGCACATTTTTTTTTCCTAAAAAATATAATAATCTCATGAGGACATGTACCTTAGAAAAACGATTTCCATACAAGAATTCTCAGGGTCCAAATATACCAAAATAGGACATAAAATTTCATTTCCCTTCAGATACAGAGAAAAGAGTGCTTGCCATCAAATTCATGCCCAGAGGCAGCTTTCAAATCAATCATCAGTTTGAAGTTGTGTTCCCCACTCTGTGGCAAATTCTCTCTCAGCAAAGAAACAAAAAGTGGTGCAAAGAATTCGATCTGAATGTTCCCAATGGTTCTTCCTGAATGGCCATGTACCCTCTAGGGAAATGGAATTGAGGTTATAAATGATCATTTGACTATTGCCTTAAAATAAATTATACTCTTTAGGAGGAACATTTGAAATGTGTAACTCACCTTTTTGGCCTTTGTTTTTCTTATTTGTAAAATGAAACATTTGGACTAGATGATCTATAATGTCACATCCAAAACCAAATTCTGTCATTATATTAGACTAATTCAAAGTGATATTGTAATCCATGACAGTATTATAAACTTCCAGACTATAGGCATTTCCAAGAGAAAAAATAAATCATGTTATTTTTCTTTGAATGGGAGTAGGAGGGAGGAGATTATTTTAATTGATTTTTATAAGACTGAATAAACTCTTAAATGGAGAATAAAAATGGCAAATAATTTTTTTTCTTTTTTTTTTTATTTTAAACCCTTAACTTCTGTGTATTGACTTATAGGTGGAAGACTGGTAAGGGTAGGCAATGGGGGTCAAGTGACTTGCCCAGGGTCACACAGCTGGGAAGTATCTGAGGCTGGATTTGAACCTAGGACCGCCCGTCTCTAGGCTTGGTTCTCAATCCACTGAGCTACCCAGCTGGGCAAGTCACTTGACCCCCATTGCCTACTCTTACCACTCTTCTGCCTTGGAGCCAATACACAGTATTGACTTCAAGACGGAAGGTAAGGGTTTAAAAAAAAAAAAAAAAGATCAAGCCACTTGCCAAGCATTGACTGCTACATATAGCAGAATGGGTGCTACCCTTCTGCTTAAGTTCTATGAATCTCAGATTTGGAATCTTGTATCTCTAAAATGAGGATTATTTCAATTATACTTATCTTTCAAAGTAATTTTAATCTTCAAAAGCAGGACTATAGGAATACATCATTAAAAAGAATTTATCAGTTGCCTACTGTATGCCAAACACAGAGGGAGCTTTGTAAAACATAAAGTATTACTGTTATTTTTTTAAATGGTAGTCTCAGATGATTCTAAATCTTTTGTGCTTATGGGGCAGAACTACCTGGGCTCTTTCATGCATGCACAGTTCTTAGCAGAGTAACTGATGCAGGTATAGTATTTATTCCTGTAGTTTGAATATGTAAAATTAAAAAAACCTTCCTAACCATTATACTCATAATAAAATCTCACAAGAATAAGGTAAATTATAACTGATTTTTAAAAATACATTAACTTTATAAACTAATGCAATATAATGGAAAGTTTGAAGTATAATTGATGAGTAGATATTGAGACCAAGACAATGCTATTTTTTTACTGATTTAAACTTTGCTTTTATTAGTCTTAATCAAACAAAACATGAAGGAAATTTTACAGCCATTTAGAAAGATTTGCAAAGACAAGAAAAATACATAAAATTCCATTATAATTAATAGCATTAAAATGAGATAAAGATTGACAGAAAGGCTATTTTGTTGATCAAGCCACAACTAAAGCATATCCTGTAATAGGATCACTCTACTCTTTTAAAAACTTAATTACTTTGCAGGAAAATCCTCGATAGGGAGAGAGAAAAGAGAGATCCTTCTATTTCTTTTGACTGAGGGTAGTAGTATCATAGATCAAGAGATGGAAGAGAATTTAGAGATCATCTAGTCTAGTGATTCCCAAAGTGGGCGCCATCTTCCCCTGGTGGGTGCTGCAGCGATCCAGGGAAGGCGGTGATGGCCACAGGTGCATTTGGGGACAGTGAATAACTGTAAGGGGGCAGTGATAGTATGTGACAGAGGGGGCTAAGTAATATTTTTTCTGGAAAGGGGGCAGTCGACCAAAAAAGTTTGGGAACCACTGAATTCTAGTCCAATTTCCTCATTACAGAAAAGGAAATTGAATAGAAGGGAGCTAATTGTCTTTCTCAAGGTAATTCAGGCTGTAAGTAGCAGATTTGAACTTGGGTATTGTGATTTCAAATTCAGTTCTCTTTCCATTAACCCACGCTGCCATTCCATTCCTCTATCCCTCTTTAATATCTCACATACCTTCTAGGAAATACTCCAAAATTTCCAAACCATCTTCCCAACAACAACAAATCCTAGAACTTAGAGACAAAAATAGTTTAAAAGGATATCAATCAGAAAAAAATTAAAAATTAATGCCAAATGAAGATCATTGTGCTAAATTCTTGAGACATGCAATTTAGATGACAGCCACTACTTCTTCATGGAACTTATAGGCTAGTTAAGTAATAAGACATCAATATTGATAGTTTGAGGGCATTGATAGAGCATTGAGCTTGGAACCAGGAAGACTTATCTTCCTGAGTACAAATCCAGTTTTGGACACTTACTAGCTGTGTGACTCTAGGCAGGTCATCCAATCCTGTTAGCATCAGTTCCCTCATTTAGAAAATGAGCAGGAGAAGAAAATGGCAAGCCACTCTAATATTTTTGCCAAGGAAACCCAAATGGGGTCAAGAGACAGACACAACTGAAAACAACTGAACATAGACAGCTAAGCTATACATAACAAACAGTAAGTTTACTAGGGATAGACTAGGGACAATACAAAACCTTCCTTTAGTTGGTGGTGCATTGAATAGAGCACTAGGTCTAGAGTTAGGAAGACCCAAGTTCATATCTGACCTCAGACAATTACTATCTATGTGACTTTGGGCAAGTCACTTCATCTCTCTTTGCCTCTGTTTTCTCAACTATAAAATAGTGATAATAACAGCCCTTCCTTTTAGGATTGTTGTGAGGATCTGATGAGATAATATTTTTAAAGTGCTTATCAAAGTTCTTGGCAATAGTTGATGATATATAAATGCTTATTCCATTTCTGCATTTCTCTGTGATATCATTGATATAAGACACTCTTGGATAAGGAAATTTCCTAGATTAGGGCATGTCAGCATCTTCTATGAAACTTAGAGTCTTAGTTGCCAGAACAATAAGAGGTTAAGTGATTTGTTCAGGATCACACAGACAAGAGGTTACACAATCAGGGGCTGGACTAAAACCAAGGTCTTGTTGAGACAAGTTTTCTAAAGTAATGGTCATGAGTCCAGGGCATACCCCTTATTCCATCATTTCCCCCCTACTAGATTCATATGCCTTTTTTAAAAATTTGCTAATTAACATTATAGACATGATCATAAGCCAAAATGAAAATTATTTTCAATAAGGCTCTGCAAAGAATAATTTCCTTAGTCATATGCAAAATTCAGTGATGATAAAACATTGAAATTTGTTCTTTCATGGGTTTGGTAATAGTAATTTAATTAATATCATCTATAATTTATTGTAGGTTTCCAAATGACAGATCATTCAGCTTTCTTCATTTTTCATCTTCTCCTATGCCATCTTCACTCATCCCTCTCAACTTCCCATTGTGAATATGTGAAGAATGAAGCAGTGAAATGGCTTTCTATCAAAAAAGGATTAACACATCTATACCTGAATAACTGTGATGTGAAAACGATAACAGATTACCAAGACAACCAACTGACTGAGTTGAAATTGCTCAATCTGTCATTTAATCAAATAGAGACATTACCTAACCAGTTCCTCCTTAAAACCAAAAAAAAAGTAACTCTCTACTTGGAAAACAATAACCTAAAAAGTCTCCCAGGATCAATTCTGCAAAACAAAAATCTGACATTATGTAGCTTAGATTGCATCAATGCTATTAAAGATCTTCGAGAGCAGTCTAATATTAGTATTTCTGAAGATATTTTTAAAAAATGTGATTCTTTAAAACTTGAAGTTATCATTGTACCTCTCCTACTTGCAATTCTACTCCTTTGTGCCCTGGGCTTGGCCTGGTTTTGGAAACGCTACCGCAACTCAAGTAATTTTGCTCTGTCAAGATTTTTGCACAAGAAAAGGGATCAGAATGAGTTTGATCCACCACGTACACCATATACTCCCACTGAATATGCTGGCCCAAAGCACCTGTCACCAAATCAAATAAATGATAGGCCTTCTCTTCTGACCAGGAATGATGTGGAACAGAAGTATGAAAATGTGGAAACTAGCCCTCTGAGCTGTGCAGAGGAATGTTTGACAGATCTTTATGAAAATACAAACCAAGTCAATTCTGAGGAGCATATATATGGAAATGAATCTTCATCTGAATATTATAATTTCCAGAAATCTCATTTTCTCAATACTCCTTCAGCTGAAGAGATATATATTCTTCCAGATTAATAATAATGGTTCACATCATTGAATTTCTCTTGAAAAAAATCAAGCAAAATTCGTTTGTATTCTATGACCTAACTAAAACTAAATATATTTAGGTTGTCTAGTGACTCTCTACTGGTCAAATGTAATTGCCTTTCTTCTATTTTTATCTTCCTGGGACCTTAGCACACCTTTGCCACTATGACCCAAACTAATTGACCTCCCTTTCTCTTACTTTCCTTCTATAATCAGTTCTGATGATTCTATCTTTGCAATATCCCTCACATTTCTCTCTTCCTTTCTTTTCATTGGTCTAGACTTGTCCCTGTTTACTATAAGTCAAGTCAACAAATATTTATTAAATATTTGCTCTATGCCAAATACTGTTAAGTAAATGCTGAGGATAGCAAGGAAAAGAAAAAAAAATTGTCCCTTCCTTCATGGAGCTTGCATTCCTGTGAGGCTAGGCAGCATACAAATAACTGTTTGCAAACTCTTTACATTTTAAAATTAAATTAAGGTGCAATACTTTAAGTATTATTTTTTCTAAAGTTTATTATCTGACAAAATAGAACCACATGACTAAGTTTTCTACCTGTTCAAAATGCCTGCTCCACCAAAGCTGCCAACAGGAAGCAAAAGAGAGCTAGACATGGAACTCCACCCAATTTATATCCTGTCTATGTCAGCATGTAATGACAGGAAGTGAGTAGGGTGCTGGGAATAGTAGTTTTGCTGGGGATTGTAGTTTTTAGGGTAACAGATTCAAATTACACAATCCCCCCTAAGATCCTTTGGAAGACTAGTCTCTCCAATGGATCTTGTAAACATAACTAATTTATAAATTTCAATAATTTGGGGATAAAAGGGAAAGAGAACAAAGCCAATGATTGCTAAGCATATTGACAAAAAGCCAATTAGGGGGCAGTCTGCTTCGGAATAAGAGTATACATACAAAATAAATGTGTTACAACCCCCTTCAGTTCAATTAATCGTACCCCAAAGTTCATTCTGGATCTTCTTGATGCAGTGTAGGTTTCTGCAAGTATCTTTCTCCAAACAGTTCATTTTCTGGATTCAAGGAGTTTGCAAGCTTCTTTCTCTGAAATTTTTCTCAAACAAATTTTAAATTCTTAGATTTTTATGAAAATGTATACGACATTCAAGATATATACATTGGCAATGGTAGATAATTCTAACCTCAGAATCAGATTTTTGATATAGTTTCCAGACAGACCTGCATGCTTCTAGACCATCCTTTATTTTTTTCTTTAAACCCTTACCTTCTGTCCTGGGATTGATATGATTCTAATACAAAAGAATAGTAAGGGTTAGGTAATTGGGGATATGTGATTTGCCCAAGGTCACATAGCTAGGAAGTTTCTGAGGGCAAATTTGAACCCAGGTCCTACTACCTGCAGACCTAGTATTCTGTTCACTGTGCTCCCTAGCTGCCCCAAACTGTGTCCTGATTATCTTTCACACCATTTTCAAAGTAAGCTTCCTGAAATTGCCTTTGGATCATGTCACATAGTGAAAATAGAGTCTGTTTCCAATTGTTTGTCCTCCATGTATGAAATTTTATTATAATGTTATGGAATGTAAAAACTACAAAAGCTCTGAGAAACCACCAAAATCAACTTCCCCTAGATGAGATCATAAAAGCCTATTCGGATTGTAACTGTAAAAACAAACTGAAACCAATGAGCTACTTTGCTGAACAAGGATTTATTCTTACCTCTTATAAAAATTGGGGATGGCAAGGGGAAAGTGATCTTTAATCCTACTATAATAAGCCACCCAGGAACTCCTTACAGCCAGTCAAAAAAAGGTTTAAGTAAAGATTTAATTTACTTAAAACTAAATAATCTTTTATTATCTAGTAAATTTTATTCATCTGGGATTACCAGGAAGTAAACTGTGGCAATTAAGTGAATTCTCCCTTTCTTAGCATCGAACTTTCAGTCAATTCAAAGATTTTAAGGAAAATATTTCTAAAATGTACAAAGCATCTCTCTGACATTGTAAATATACTTAACTGAGCATCATATGAACTCTTCTTGCTACTTTGGGGACATGATTATAAATATTAGTCAATGTACTAGGTTGTCATTCATCCATGTAATATAGGATTTTGTGTCACCTTACTCAAAATATGCCATGTCAGGGTTGCCTTGTGAGTTATCGTATTTGTTTTTATTCATTTGAATCTGGTTGAATTTAATCAGGAAAAAGCCAAAATCTGGTGTCTCATCATGATGTAGTTCTTGAAGCCCAGTGTCAGAAGTATGCTAGCAGGTACTACCAACTCAGAAAAGCTTGGAGAATGAGCTTAGTGATCAACTGCTTGCCTTTTGTCCAAGGACCAAGTTAAATTCCAAGGGATGTAGATTGCTCTCAGGATAAAATTGTTTTTCTTTTTTAAATTTTGGCTATGTCAATCTCTCAAATATTGTCTGCTGAGATATAGGAGAGTTTGTGTAAGGAATGTATAAATAAAAGTGTGTGAATAAATAAAAGTGCAAATAAAAGTGTGCTTTTAATCCAAAGAATAGTCTCTATCATTTTAAAGGATTACACAGGCTTCGCTGGAGTTTATATAATTCAGAGAGAGAAAACAACTTGGACACATTCCTAACCTCTGCAGTTAAAAGTAACAGTATTACAAAAACTTACTTTTCTAACGGCCAAGAAAGGCCCAGGTAGTGCTTTAAATTTCAAATCCAGTGATCTTAAAGACAGTATTCTAACCACATGGGACTCTCTTATGCAGACTGCCACTATTCAACATATCTAATATCTGTAATTCTAGTACTAGAATATTTCACAATTCTAAATTCTATAGGTTACAGTACACTAGGCATATAGTTCTTTTGGTTAAAATAAAAATTGTTGCTCCAATCACATGACTATTAAACAACAACCCTTATCTTCTGGCCTTAGAATTAATACAGATATTGGTACCAAGGCAGAAGAGCATTTGAGCTATATAATTGGGGTTAATTGACTTACCTACAGTCATAACAGTGAAGAAGTATCTCTGAGGTCAAATTTGAACCCAGCTCCTCCCAACTCCAGACCAGGCTCTCTAGCCACTGAACCACATGGCTTCCCCCACAGGACTATTCTATGGCTGCTCTGTTATGAGTGCCTTCTCCCTGAGATTATCTCTAATTTACCTTGTATTCATCTATCTCTCCATTGGATATTGTGCTAAGTGCAGGGGCTGTTTTGCCTTTCTTTTTGTTTATCCCTGGTCCTTCACACAATGCCTGGCACATAGAAAATGATTAATAAATGCTCCTTGACTTGACTCATTCTCTCTATTAAGGCTCTCAAATCAAATTTTAATTTGTAATTAAACAGTGTAATTTGATTACTCTGTCTTCAGGACAAAGTCTATTACACAGCTCTCCCATGGTACTCTAGTCCCCTTAGAAGACTGGGACAGAGTGTGGAGGCAGATCTCTTGGTTCTGCTATTGAATGAATTCCCTACACGCTGCATTTCTTTAATTTTAATGATCCATGCACCCTATTACATTTACCATGTAATAATTCTGTTTGCTTTTTACAAAGTAATATGTACTTCAAATATAATGATAAAAGTCATGCTAACATTTCCCCTAATACACTAAGAATTTCTTTTCCCACAAGCAGGTTCCTGGGGTCTCCCAGGTAGTTTCCTTCATCTTCGCTGGTCTGGACATATACTTAGCTCTCATTGCAGAAATATTTCTCCAAATTCCAGCAGTCTTGTAAATAATCCAACTTAACAACATGTCTATATAATTTACATGTATTATAAGAATCATTAGTTTTTCAAAGCAATTGCCTCTTCACTTAAAAACTCTTCACATATCAGCCACAAAATGCCTTTGAGATAAAAGTCATTGTCACAATTTGTAGAGGATTGATTAAGTTGTGAATAATTTGAAAGGGCATGTAGGTGGCACAGTGGATAGAGTTCCATGCCTGGAGTTGGGAAGAACTGAGTTCAAATCCATCCTCAGATATTTATTAGCTATGTGATCCTGAGCTAGTCACTTCACCCTATTTGCCTCAGTTCCTCATCTGTGAAATACATAGGAGAAGAAAATGGTAAACCACTCCAATATTTTTGCCAAGAAAATTCCAAATGAGGGTCACGAAGAATTGGATACAACTGAATAGCAACAACAAACTTGAAGGTGGTCCACACTTCTGACTAAGACTGAAAACTAAGAGAAATTTTTTGAGTTAAAGTTTAAAGAAAGCCAACTGCTCTGCTTATGGGGAAATTCTTTCCTGATTGAAGATCAAGATGACTGTTCATTTTGTGAAATAAAACTTAAATTTGTCAACTTATAGCTATTAACCCAGAAGTCAAACCAACAATTTTATCTCTGCCCCAACAATTTCTATTTGAGTAAAAAAATCAGTTGGATTGCAGACATGGCAAAGTCCTTCCCACGGAGCATGCTTGAAGACAGTCCCCTTGATAAAGAACATGCAAACAGAGGCTTCTTATTGGTGCCCAAAAACATCTCTGGCATCCAGTAGCTATAATGGCCATTTGCACACAGCTGTGAGTGCATGTGCTAGACCCTTCCTCCCTTTTCAGTCTTTTTATAGTCTTTACTTCCTAACACATACTCTTCAAACCAGTGACATTGACCTCCTGGCTTTTCCATGGACAAAACATTCCATCTCTCAACTCTGGGCATTTTTTCTGGTTGTCCCCAATGTCAAGAACAATCTTCCTCTTTGGCTCTGACTGCTGACCTCTCAGGCTTCTTTAAGTCCCATCTAAAATCCTACTATCTAAAGGAAACCTTCTCTAATCTCTTTAATTCTAGTGCCTTTCTTCTGTTTGATTATCTCTTACTCATTTTACATATAGCTTGCTTTTTATATATTTGTGAAAATGTTGTCTCCTCTATTAGAATGTAAGTTTCATGAGAACATGAACTATCATTTATCTCTTTTTGTATCCCCAGCTCTTAGCACATACCAGGTAGGAATATAGTAGGCAATTAATGAATATTAATTGATTGCTTGATTGTGGTCAGCAGAAGCTTGGACTCCATTTTGGGAAATTGCATCTAGCTCCCTGGGTCAGGGCACATATGTCACAGCAAGGCATTCAGCTCCATGCATAGCATATGTTTCACTAGCAGGAACTCAGAACACATGTATCATCAGAAGGGGACCAGCTCTAGTCACGACTCACAGAAAAGATGGATACTATTTTTTAGACATGATGTGTGAAGAATTTTGGAGAATAGAGAGAGAGAGAGAGATAAATGGTAACCAGAGCTAAGACATATAGCCGTGACTAAAAGCTGGCCATCTCTGGAGTTAGATTACTAGCAATAAGTCATTAGTATATTAGGCATTTAAAGAATGCCTTTTTCAAAACTTAGGATTCCATAGTTAAACTAAAGACTGTATTTCTAGAGCAGGGGTTGGCAACCTTTTTGGCCGTGAGAGCCATAAACGCCACATTTTTTAAAAAGTAATTTCGTGAGAGCCATACAGTGCTCACAGTGGGCGCTCCTGTAACAGTACCTGAAAAAAATTGACTTTATGGCTCCTGCAGAAAGAGCCATACATTGCTGACCCCTGTTCTAGAAGCTGGAGAGAAGTGCCCAGAACTCTGGAATGGGAGTCTTATCATCCTATTAGCTACAGTTTAGACCATGAGAATCACGAAAAGCTTCTCCAGAGTTCTCTAGATTGAGTACAGACAACCTTTTGTTGAAAACCCCTAATGATCACTCTCACATTCCTGGTCGAAAGGAAGTCTATTTAAGAAACTGGAATTCTAGATTGACTCTCTTCCACTCCAGTTTTATGGCTGGGAAAGCAATGAGACATATCATAATTAACAGATACTCCTATACTGGGAATTCTTACTTTGAGGTACATGGACCCTCTTAGGGCCTCAGGATAGATTTCAGGAGATTGATGAACTTGGATGGAGTTAAAAAAATGCATATATATATATATGTATGTATGTATGTATGTATGTATATATATGTATGTATTTCTTTTTAGTAACCTCTAACTAAATTTAGCATTTCCATCCCTTATGATTGTAGTCCGTGAACATTATTGTAGGAAGAGGTTTATAGGTTTTACTATGTTGCAAAAGAAGTCTATGCTATAGGAAGATTAAGAAGCCTTAATCTAATAGGACTCGATTAAAAACAAGGCTCCAGACGATGAATTCTCCTTTACTATATAGCTCAGCCAGGAAGAATGCCTTAGCTAATTGATTAAAACACCTTCTCTTCCTCAAATTCTCTCTTTAGGACAATGGTTTTTCACCTGATCTTCCTACATGAAAATATCCCCAAACTCCCTTTTCTGATAGAACAACCACAGGTTCCAATAACAACAGAGAAGCAAGTGTCTCAGAGTAGAAAGAAACTTCACTGAATGTAGATTCAGGGCTCTGCCACTAATTCCTTGGGCCTCAGTTTTCTCATCTATACAATAAGGGGATTGCACTAGTGGACTGCTAAGGTTCCTTCTAGTTCTTAATCTATCATCCTATGGGTGTTCTTCACCAAAGGGATCAGTTCCCAGTTCATTAGGGGCTGACAAAGCCTTTTTCTGGCTTTTCTAATTTTTTCTCCAATTTACTCTCCTGAAGCACTTAGATGGAATTATTCAAGGCATTGTGTCTGTAAGGAGCTTCTATTCATTTTACCAGTTCCAAGTTAGAATTAAATCTTTAGCAGATGCTAAGGTATACCTTTGGGTAACCAGGGGGCACACTGGGTAGAGTTCTGGATCTGGAATCAGGAAGACTCATCTTTCTGAGTTTAAATGCAGCCTCTAATACTAGCTGTATGACCCTGGGCAAGGCACTTTACTCTGTTTGCTTTAGTTTCCTCATCTGTAAAATAAGCTAGAGAAGGAAATGGCAAACCATTCTGCCAAGAAAACTCCAAATGGGGACATGCAGAGTTGGATGCAACTGAAAAATGACACAACAATATATGTCTGTCCTCAGGCTACCACTCTTCTACTTTAAGAGGTCTAGAAAATAATAGAAAATTCTAGTGAAGGAAATAATAAATAATCTGTTATTAGTAATAAGGGACCAAAGAAGCATAGGGAAGAGGAAAATTATAGCTTTAAATATCACATATTTAGCTCCTTTATGTACTAACAGAAATAGCATTCCCAAGAATGACTATTCTATTAAAGGTACTTCTTATTTCAATCTATAAAATGTGTCCAATTATATAGAACATGGAAAACCTAGAATCTCAATTCAGCTTATAAATCTCTCATTTCAATAACTAAGTCAGAGAAGTTGTGTTACATGCTATTATATATGAAATCACTTCTCTATTTTTTTTCCCACAGTGCACAGCTCAGGAAACATCTTAAGAGTAAATGGTCCATTTCAGGTTTGGGCTTTCCCCTCTTGGTACAACAGATGCCCTCAGCTAGAGCACCTTCTACCACCACCTGCAAGAGTAGACAAATGATCTTCTGGTCTGGCTTCCTTGTCCAACTAGAGATGTCTTTAGAAGCTGCATTTACCGTTGCTTTGGGGAGAGCCAATTTCAAACTCGAGAGATCTGGGGAATGTCTCCCAGATCAATAGGCCATGTGTCAATTCAGAATTTTTCTCTCTGTGGCACTGCCCCTCTTCAGGCACCCTTGGAAGGATAATGGCCTCCCAGTGACAATCTGGAAAGGGCAAACAAGATGACCACTTTAGTTTTCTAAGAGCAGGCAGTTACCAACTAGCCAGTAAGAAGGACAGAAAAAGGAAGGGCTGTCAAAATGCACTAACCAATACTTCTTACTACACTGGGGTTTTTGATGAACAGGAGCAAGAATTGTTGTGCTATGGAATTACCAAAGCAGTCACAGGCTTGACCTCGGAAAGAGGTAGAGGTGCTGGGGCATGTAGATGCACCCAAATCTAGTTCTAAGAACAAAACTTTTTTCATTTAAGATAAAAGTGTATAGTGGATGTCAAAGCCCTAACCCATACGCTTCTCAGTTTCTTTCTCCATCACCTTCTGATGAAACCGAATTTTTGCCACTTGTGCAGTTTTCTCTGCTTCTATGTTAGCCTTCTTCCTTTCTGTTTCTGCTTCTTTCTCCACTACATTTTGTTTCTGGGCAGCTATTTGGTCTTCTCAGCTTCCTGGTTCTTTATTTTAAAGAACTAGAGACTTCATTTGGAATAAATTTAGATATACTTTGTTATGGAAAATGTAAAACACACAATATTTAGGTAGCTAGTCCTTTATTTTTATTTTTTATTAAATTGCTCTCCAAATATGAACTTTTAGGAGAAAAGAGAGTCAAAGCATTTTGATCCCACAAATGGAGAAGTGAAAGCATGCCCTGAGGTCAGAATGAAAATTTGTTTCAGTTACCACATCCTGACCCTCCTTTAAGTAGCCTGATAAGAAAACTTGATAAAAATTACCTAACCCAGTTAACTAAGTAACTAGTTACAATAGCATGCAGTATAACTCATTAAACCAACAAAACCAACGATCGCCTAGTCTGGAAGATTGCTCTCCAACAGAGTCCATGACGCGTGCTGGCAAAAGCCAACAAACTCCAGGTCTTTGTTGACAGGTGCCTGTGTCACATCTTGGACATCGGATGGCCTGAGGGGATCTCCAATGCCAGACTCTGGGGGGGAACGGTTGGGTGTCCCATCAGTCAGGACGCTATGAAAATCAGAGGACAGCGTTGCCTGACAGGCACTGAGCTGGAGCCCACCAGGGAGGGGCCAAAGCAGACCTGGCGGAGATATGCTGAGAACGAGATGGGGACCATCGGAGTGACATGGGCCCAGTTGGGGGAAGTTGCCCAGAACAGAGTCCGTTGGTGTGAGATGGTTGTGGCCCTATGCTCCTCTTGGAGTCAATAGGAATAATAATAATAATAATAATAATAATAACAATAATAATAACAACTCAGTAGAAGGAACACCAGGTTTGTAGTCTTTGCATCATTGATTTAATGTTGGAAGAGATTCTAAGAGACATTTTACCCCAGCCCTTTCATTTCACAGATGAAAATATTGAGACCCAAGAATTATAAAAGACTTGACCAAGATTGTGTGAGATGGAATGAATATATAATTTTCAGAGTAACATTTTGGTTTGTAACTTTAATATATCACAAAGGTAAAAGTTATTAATATCTCCAAGATCAATACCCCTAGCACCCCAATAGAGGTTAGCAAAGTAAGTTTTTCCTATCTCGGAAGATTGCCCCACTCTCATCCTTAATATAAAAGCTTCACTAATTCCCTTTTGGACTGAGGGACACATAAATAGTCTGTAAGTGTTTTGGGTTGGGTCTTTTTGAGTTTGTACTTTAAGATGTTAATAAATCTGCCCCTTTCCTCTGGGATTATACCTTAAGGGAAGTCCAAGACTGACCATGTCTTAGACTGAACAGTAAACCCCAAAGTACCCAAAGACCAAATCTTAAGTACCCTTTTGTCTTAGAAGTTTCTCCCACTGTATCAGAGGCCTCTCCCAGGTGGTCAAGCCCCATGGCTGCAATCATCCTCTTGTATCCCTTGTAAAACTTCAACTTCTCCCAGATATTCCAGTCCTGAACTCTTCCTCTCTTGTATCCGCTGTAAAGCTAATCAATTTAACATTTCTGTCCTTTATTTCTGGATTAAAACCGCAGTCTCCTACCCTTGACCATTTTCTTAAAAATGTTTATTTGAAGGAAGGCATGAATGTGTAAAATAAATTTACTGTATTTTCCTATGAGTTAAGAGAATCTCTGTAAATCTTTGAACATCATCTCAAGATTAGGATGTGAGACATTGTTCCATATTTTTTCTCACTTTTCCAATAAAATATATATTCCATTTTAAAGATGAGTTTTCTCGGTGTCTTTGAATAGTGGCTAAAAAAGGTACATCTTGTTATTTCAAGATGCCCTTAAATTTCCACCTCACACAAAGATCATACAGGTAGTAAATATCAAAGATGGAACTTGAACTCAAGCCCTTTGACTCCAAAGTTAGTAATCTTTCTATTCTCGATGAGAATCCCAATTCTTTTCACTATTTAACCTCAAACAAAGTTCTCAACTTCTCTGGGGTTCAGTTTCCTAATCTTCAAAAGGAAGAGAGAGACTGGATCCCTTCCGATTTAAGTTTATCATCCTAGGACTCTATTAGGATGCTTGTGGATTGAGGCATGAACCTCTTTGTTATAACGAGATTCTCTGTGAATGGATAGAACTGGCCACTTCACACCCTAGAAGTGTTTCAGGTCAAATGGAAAGCAGGAAAATTCCTTTCCTTCCTTGTATTCTTGTTAATGCTAAGGAAAAGGTGACTCTGGGTATCAGAGACTCAAGGAAAGGCCCCTGAGAGAAATATGCCCCTTGGATTCTCCCCTAGATTTCTGAGATAGACACAGATATACATCTTCCAGTCATGTTTTGATACCAGTGGGCTACAATCTAGGACATCTACTTGTCCTATAAATTATGCCCGGTCACCTCCTGTGTCTTTGGGACACAAAACATCACTCTATCCCAGGCAGGTAACAAATATCCCCCACTTCTGCCCAACCTCATTCATTCCCTCATCTGTGGTCACATAGCCCCTACTGTCAAAAGGATACTAGAAGGCCAGAATCTATCTCCTTGAGGAGGCAGTGTCCACTCTTGCATCTGTCTTCCCACCTTTCAATGTTACTATCAAATTAATAAATTTCTCTTTTTATTTTTAAGTTAAGTTTTGGGCTCTTGCATTCTCGCAAGCTTCAAAATGATCTGGCTACTCTCCTGACTCAGAATATCATTCTAATGCCCTACCTAAGAGGTAGCTATGGTATCTGTCTGGACTTGGCATCACGAAGACCTGAGTTCAAATCCCATTTCAGACATTTCCTAGTCTATGTGACTCTGGGAAAGTAATTTAACATTGCTCATTTTTTTCAAGAGTAGATTTAGAGATAATAACACCAAACTCACAAGATTATCATGAATATCAAATGGGACAATATATGCAAAGAGGTTTAAAAACTTATAGGGCTGTAGCCTATTTGTCTGAGCTATCTCTGGCAAGTGGCAGTTTGTGACAAGCCTTCACAGGTTCTTTTTTTTCCTTTTCTTTAAATTTTTTTTTCTATTGGAGAAGCCGACCAGAATTATGCCACATGTGCCTCCAACAAGGAACTTGAAAGTACAATGCTTTCCACTGTGGTGAAAATTATTGATCAGCAGAAACAATAATAAAAGAAACAAAGTCTTCAGGACAAAAAGAAATAGGTTTATTGAGAGAGGGCCAGTCTCACAATAAATCTGGACTATGATCAAGACCAAAGACCTCAAACTCTTTTGAGTAGCTTCCTTTTATGCTCAAAATGATCACAACTCATATAGCAGGGTAAAAATAATACAGGAAAAAGGGAAGTGTGTCATATACAGAAGTCATTCATATGGGTGACACTTAAAGTTCAAGACATATGTAAAGTTGGAAGATCTCGAACCTCTAAAGACTGCATTGCCCAGAATTCCTTTCTGTATTACCTAGGATGCTTTTCCTTTTGTTTACATTTGCGTGGTGACTCTTATATAAGTTCTGAGGCTCCGCCTCATTCTTTCTCTTTTGTTCCTGGGATCAGGCTGGTTAGTAACCTTTTACTTAGGTCTCTGTTAGTTTATTATTAATAAAATATTCATAAATATAATACTTAGTATTTTGCATATTAATTTAAATCTCCACACATACCTACAACAAAGTCAAATCATATGATAGATGCTGAAAGAACAAGGTTACAAGTTCAAAGTCTTAATACTTGGATAAAATACTACTAAAATCATAAGGGGTAGAATAATATTAATTAACTTATGCTAACATTGTTTAACTATGTTAAATTATAATTTTGATTAAATCAAGACATAATAAAATAATCATAAAGGTTGGTACTAAAATAATCATTATGGAGTTAATCATAAAGGGAGGGGGGCAGAAGATTTCTCATTTTCACTATGAAGAGTTTAAAGACAATTCTGGAATTAGACATATGGACAAATATTCCAATTTCACTCCAGTTAATTTGCTTAAAACGGTCAGTTGAAAAATTTCTCTCCCCTTCCTAAACTGCAAATAACAATTCTTTCTGGAGCTTCAGAGCTCAGATCCATTTGGTCTTTCCTGGCAGAATGACTCCTGCTTTTCAATGGCATGTAGAACACATTTACTAACCTAAAGAAGTTCCTACTTTTGTATCTTTAAGTTTTGATTTGTATCCTTTCTCTCATATAGGTAGTCTTAGTCTTGGTTGCAGTTTTGGGAGTATCAGGGATCCAACCAACAGGAAGGAGAATTTGAGTCACAGAATAATAGCCTAGAATTCTTTGAAATTGCCTTAACCATCCAATGAGGCAGTTGTCGATCTTATTAATTATGGTAGACCAGGCAGGAGTAGCAAGACCATGGCTTTATACCAATCTGCTCAAACATAGGGGGCAAAGTAGATCCCAAAAGTACAAGTTCCCATAGTAATACTGATAAAAGATTGCTGTATATGGTCAGTAAGAACACAATTGGTAGCAGTACTCTGTACAGAAGGGGCAGGACCTTGCTTGCCATAGCAGAGTAGAGTTAGGCTGTAACTATGACAGTGATAGTGCTCAGGTCTCCAGTCATACAGTAGAACTCAGACCCACATAGTGGAAATTGTCCTGCTCTGGCACGATGGCTCCCTGAAAGGAAGGGTAATGATGAATAGAGTCCTGGGCTCTGGCAGTGGTGGTCCTGCCAGGGAGGGAGAGCTGGGAGAGATGATAGCAGCAGCAGATAGTCTTCAATAATTGGCAGCCCACTGATACTGGCATAGGCTAGTGACAAAAGTCAGGCCCACTACATTTCATTGATTTCTGTAATGCAAAACTGATTGACCCTTCCTCGATGCTGACAGTACTTTACCTAGTGATTCACTGTACAGTTCCTCCCTGAGAAAGATCAAAGACCCAGTGGATGACATTGTTGGGAGGTAGCTTGATTTCTGACAATGAGGAGGAGGCGAGGATATCTATCTAGGTTCCACGGAAGACGGGAAGTCAGTCTCTTGGAGGTATTTTAGGGGGACAAAGATTTTGTATCTGTCCTCCCTGCCTCTGGACTCTGAGAGAGGGGGAGTTCCTGTTTGATGAGCCAGGGAACACTAAATGAGTGGTTGTATGAGAAAATTCTCCCTCACTTGTGATGAGCATTAGTGACTCTGACAGAAGGACTATCATCTTATGCTCTTAATACTGTTCCTGCTCATGGTCACCTTTTTATGTAGAAAGACCCAGTGTAAACTGCAAAGCAATTGGCTTCAGCCACCTCATAGACCTGAAAATGTAGACCTGAGACTCAATCCTTCCAAAGGTGTAGGGGTCAGTAGTAAAGCCTGTGATTTCTGGTCTTTGTCCTGACAGATTTAGTCATACCCATAGAGTGCTATCATATCATTTGTTTCATTTTTTGTTTGCTATATTGCAGTTTTACTTTTTCTTATACTTGTTTAATATTATTTATGTTAAACTTCTTAAATACCTGAGGTTAAGGTTGACTGGCAGCAGCTCTAAAGTCATTTAAGTGGTGGAAGGTCTTCTAGAAGATTGTTAATGACCTTAACCAAGGATAGGAATGTGGTAGGGGCAATAGTCTAACTCTTTTCCAATGCAAATTACATTCTTTTCTTTTTTTTTCTTTTTTAATTAATTTTTTCTTTTTTAGAAAAATTTTCTATGGTTACATGATTCATGTTTTTACTTTCCCCTTCACCCCCTCAAACTCCCTCCCCCATAGCTAACTCGCATTTCCATGTGTCATCAATCAAGACTTATTTACATATTATTGATAGTTACATTGGTGTGGTCTTTTCAGGCCTACATCCCCAATCATGTCCTCATCAACTCAAGAGTCAAGCAGTTGTTTTTCTTCTATGTTTCCTCTCCTGTAGTTCTTCCTCTGAATGTGGGTATCATTTTTTTTCATAAATCCCTCAGAATTGTCCTGAGTCATTGCATTGCTGCTAGTACAGAAGTCCATTACATTTGATTTTATCACAGTATATCAGTCTCTGTGTACAACGTTCTTCTGGCTCTGCTCCTTTCACTCTGCATCAGTTCCTGGAGGTCTTTCCAGTTCACGTGGAATTCCTTCAGTTTATTATTCCTTTGAGCACAATAGTATTCCATCACCAACATATACCACAATTTGTTCAGCCATTCCCCAAATGAAGGGCATATCCTAATTTTCCAGTTTTTTGCCACCACAAAGAACGCAGCTATAAATATTTTTGTACAAGTCTGTTTATCTATGATCTCTTTGGGGTACAAACCCAGCAATGGTATGGCTGGATCAAAGGGCAGGCATTCTTTTATCACTCTTTGGGCATAATTCCAAATTGCCATCCAGAATGGTTGGATCAGTTCACAACTCCACCAGCAGTGCATTAATGTTCCAATTTTGACACATCCCTTCCAACATTCATTACTCTCCCCTGCTATCATTTTAGCCAATCTGCTAGGTGTGAGGTGATACCTCAGAGTTGTTTTGATTTGCATTTCTCTAATTATTAGAGATTTAGAACACTTTCTCATTTGCTTATTGATAATTTTGATTTCTTTATCTGAAAATTGCCTATTCATGTCCCTTGCCCATTTATCAATTGGGGAATGGCTTTATTTTTTTTATACAATTGATTTAGTTCCTTGTATATTTGAGTAATTAGACCTCTGTCAGAATTTTTTGTTATAAAGATTTTTTCCCAGTTTGTTGTTTCCCTTCTGATTTTGGTTGCATTGTTTTTTTGGTTTTTTTTTTGTACTATAACAAAGTTCATTTGGAAGAACAAAAGATCAAGAATATCAAGGGAAATAATGAAAAAAAAAACTTGAAGGAAGGTGGCCTAGCAGTACCAGATATTAAGCTATACTATAAAGCAGCGGTCATCAAAGCAATATGGTACTGGCTAAGAGACAGAAAGGAGGATCAGTGGAATAGACTTGGGTAAGTGACATCAGCAAAATGGTGTATGATAAACCCAAAGAGCCCAAATTTTGGGACAAAAATCCACTATTTGACAAAAACTGCTGGGAAAATTGGAAAACAATATAGGAGAGATTAGGTTTAGATCAACATCTCACACCCTACACAAAGATAAATTCAGAATGGGTGAAAGACTTGAATATAAAGAAGGAAACTGTAAGTAAATTAAGTGAACACAGAATAGTATACTTGTCAGATCTCTGGGAAAGGAAAGATTATAAAACTAAGCAAGAGTTAGAAAAAATTACAAAATGTAAAATAAATAATTTTGATTATATTGAATTAAAAAGTTTTTATACAAACAAAACCAAAAACATTAAGTTTTCTTTATGAGGTATTCAAACAATTGTTGAGACTATCATTGAGAGCTCTGGGTGTTAAGGCTCAAGATTTTGGAATTGCTTTCTGTGTACAAAACAGCCACACTGAGCTCTGTTGTGAGGAAGATTAGGTAGTAAGTAATTAAGTATTAAGATTGACCTAGCAGGAAGGATTGGACCTGGAGCATTCCAGGATGGAATGAAGGAGCAGGAAGAAGGTGCTTGTGCCCTGAGAAAGACTCCATTAGGGGTTGGTACAAACTGTGGTTAGCCTTGGGAGATCTCAGAGTAAAGGAGACCCTGCTTCTTGATTTCCCTGGGATCCTGAGTGGTGATGGCTTTCCAGAAAGAGGACAATACCTACAGAGCAGCACCAAGAAGAGGAGAAGTTTGGGATCTGGTGGACAGCTTCTCAAACACACTCTTTCTTCTTGGATATCTTGTATCACCTAAGCTTTTGGCATCCTGATCTGTGGATTACTGTGAGATCCCCAAAGCCACCCTTAGACCCATTTGCTGTGCTGGCCAAATCTGGCTGGTACCAGGTTTGAGGCCTTCATAGTGACTCCTGCACTGCTCCTGTCTATTTAGATCACTAAGATTAGAGTAGAATAAGTCCTCCCCTTGCCTTGTGGTTTTGCCCTTTAGGTTTTAAGTATAGAAATCCCTATCCCGCATTTATTTTAGTTGTACATAATTAAAACCATTAAAACTTTTACCTTGCCTGTTGGTTTCAAAGTCTCTGGCCTAGAACTCTGGTCTATCCTGGTCCTGTCTCTCCTACAACCGAGTGTGTGTACCCACAACCATTTAGATTTTGTTGTAACATCCCTGGTACCTCCATTATCTTTTCACAGCTCCTGATGCCTAACTGGTAGAAAGAGATGGGGATGGAGGCAGCTAAATGGCTCAATGCCAGTGTAATTAGAATCTGTTACCCTAATAACTACAATCCCCAGCAAAACTATGATTCCCAGAGCCCCACTCACTTCCTGTCATTTCATGATGGCATAGACAGGAAATAAATTGGATGGAGGTCTGTCTCTCTGTCTCTTCCTGTGGTGGCAGCTGTGGATGTGGGATTTTTGAGCAGGCAGAAAAACTTAGTCACCCGGTTCTGTTTTGTCAGATAATAAACTTTATAAAAACAATACTTGAAGTATTGAACATTAATTTAACTCCTACATGCCTTAAGAGCCAGGCCTGGACTTAGGAAATCCTGAGCTGAAACCTGTCCTCAGACACTTCTTAGCTGTATATCCCTGGGCGAGCCACTTAAACACCATTGCCTAGCCCTAACCGCTCTCCTGCCTTAAAACTAGTGCATAAAATTGATTCTAAGATGGAAAGTTAGTTGTTTATTTTGTTTGTTTGTTTTTCAAAGAAATATATGGGTGACTCAGGCAGAAACTTCACTCACCTGAATCAACTCGAGGAGTTTTTAGTGCCTTTCTTTCTGGAATATTCTTCTACTGCTATCCTGAACAAATCATCTTTAGTTAACTGTTGAATGACCTATTCATTTCTCATATAACATGGAACTCAATCTTGTTTACATAAAACTATCCTTGGGGGGAATTATTGCTTAATTTTTCATGCTTACATGAGGAGTGGAGTTTATCAGGGTTTGGTAGAGGAGAGATTTTTATTCTTTTGGCATCTGGCATTCAGCTTCAAGAAAGGTCATACTCACAGGTTTGATTTAGAGAAAGTATTTTTGGAGAGAGAGAAAGAAAAGAAGCTTACATGTAGAGGAACTTATGTTTCCAGTATGTCCTACAGACATGGTCGGCTTATCACTAGAAACTTGGTGGATTTCTCCTCTTCTTCTCTCTTGGGTGACCTGAGATATCCCATTCCAAGTGGGAGAGTTCATATACTCTGTGTAATGTGTGGCATATTCTCATCTGTATAATTTCTTCAATTTCTGTTTCCTGTAGGTTTGGAGAGATGGAATTATGTGTAATGGTCTTGATGAAATACCATTTGATGAGAAAGGAGTCAAAGCTTTGAATATATAACTTGGAGTACTTCATTGTTTAAGGATAGCAATCGGGAATGTGAACTGAACCAAAAAAAAACTCTTTCCCATAAAATACTTAAAAAGTTGATGACAGTAGAATTGCTTGTCAACTCTGGGAGGGGGAAGGGATGAGAGGAAGGAGAAAACATGAATCATGGAACCATGAAAAAACTTTTAAAAAATTAAAAAATAAAAATAAAAATTGGTGATATAGAGTTCTAGCCCAGTACTCCCTCTCTGAGGTGAATAGAATGGCCAATATGATGGCTTCGAGTACTTAGTTCTTGGCTGGAATCAAGATCTCATTTAAAGAAGGGTGGGCAGAGTTGACTTTAAAGTATCTATTCACACATTTCCAGGAACCCACTCTAGACAGACCCATGTGGACATATGACATATATGGAGAACACACACACATGCACGTTCACACATACAAACACACTCCTTTTCATTTTGATCCAATATCAAGTAAGGTCCAGCCCAGAACAACAGGAATGCTGCTTCTTCATCCTAATGGGGTAGTCACAGACAATTTGACTACTGGCATTAGAGGTAAAGCAGTCAAACTACAGAGGTCATTGTCTCTATATCTTTG
The DNA here is from genome assembly GCF_016433145.1 of Gracilinanus agilis. Classification (NCBI taxonomy): domain Eukaryota; kingdom Metazoa; phylum Chordata; class Mammalia; order Didelphimorphia; family Didelphidae; genus Gracilinanus; species Gracilinanus agilis. Next base: position 359,867,539 of record NC_058130.1, on the reverse strand, counting down.
GATAGGGTCTCCTCTTGCTTAGCTTCCTCTGCTCTGGGTACCTTTAAAGACTATTGTCTCTATGCTGCTATTCTATGAATATATTTCGCTAACTTCTACCTCATAACACAAACCTCATAGCAAAACTGTTTGGGGGCAGAGCTTCAGCATACTCAGATTACAATTGTGAGTCATCTATATGCAAGTCACTATTCTAAAGAATCTCATTCAAAGTTTGTAGCCCCTATTACCTTAACATCTAAGCATTTTCAAGTCAATTGGCCCAGGAAGGGGAGCCATTTAAATATAACTATTATCAATAAAAATAACTTTCAATTAAGTCCTTTGATAAGGGATCAGTCTGTCATAGTCCCAACCATTGTTACAACCTGGGGGATGATGAGGGAGATTAGCATGGGGCATGGGAAAAAGCATTGACTCTGGAATCAGACGATTTAAGTTCAAATTACACCTGTGATGCTTACTGCCTGTACAACCTGAAGCACATTATTTAGAATGGGTTTCAGTTTCCTCATTCAGTAAAATCAGGATTGGTCTAGATGGTTTCTGTCTGACATTTGTTTGTTTTAAATTCAGGGAAGTGTCTAGCAGACACCCTATAGACATGTGGGGGACTTTGAAACTACATTTCCCATGATTCCTCATGGCAAACAGGAAGTATGATGATGTAAGAGAGGATATAAGACTCCTTGGTCAGGAGGAAGTCGCTCTTTTAGCTACCTGAGCGTGAAGGTACGAAAGGGAAAATGGCTGAGGCGGGAGTTTGAATACAGGCACGTGGTCTAATGATTTTTATCTCTATCAGCATGGCTTTTATTAAAATACTATTCTCCCTTCTAATCTCGGCCCTCATCATTTTTAATAACAACACATTTCTTCCAGTTTTAGATAATCCATTAATCCTAAATCCAAGTTCCTTTTTGCACAGTAAGTTCTTGCCAATGCTGGATGGAACATGAGTGAGAATATTGATTGAGAACATAGAGTTGAGGTGTTTCAGAGACTAAAGTCACAGGTAGGCAGTGCAATAGATAGAACAATGGATTTAGAGTCAGCAAGACTCATCTTCCTGAGCTCAAATCTGGTCTCAGATACTTACTGGCTATGTGACAGTGGGCAAGTCACTTAACCCTGTTTGCCTCAGTTTCCTCATCTGAAAAATGAACTGGAGAAGAAAGTGGAAAACCACTTCAGGATCTTTGCCAAGAAAACCACAAACGGAGTCATGAAGAATGGGATATGGCTGAAAAATGACTGAAAAATAACCAAGTCTAAAGCACGCTTTTCTTTAGTGTTAACATGTACAGGGGAGTCAGAACAACACCACCACCTCAGTCACCATATTACCTATAATGCAGATGTATATAGCCCATAAATCTGTGCCCAAGAACCCTTGGAATAGCAGTACCACAGACCCTGTTTCCAGCCCATTTCTCACTGCCATTGTCCCAGTGGGGAAGAGCACCTTCCCAAGGTGCTATAGCTCTTGTTTCCTCAGCAGACACAGCTACTGAAGAACCAGAAAAGAAAGCTCTCACTGCTAAAATCCTTGGCACTGTCAAATGGCTCAACATTAGAAATAGATACTGTTTTATTAATGGAAATGACGCTGAAGAAGATTCATTATTGTAGGATAGGAACCGTTTCTAAAGAATGTTGTTGCCAAACAGAGATGATAGCCACTGGAGGGGGATAGAAGCTCACAGGAAACAGCATAGTGGGGGTCTTCACTCCTGTCATTGTTCTCAGTTCCATTGAGAATTTATAATTTATTTATGAAATTCTGGAATTGGGGAAGGCATGCTCAGTTCTTGAGTACTTGCCAAGAAAGAGCATGGCTGGCAGTGGGAAATAGAGCAGTAATCACACTGTAATTAAACATAGAAGGTATCAGGACATTTAGCTCTACAGAAGCAACTTATATTTACTTGATGACCAAATGTCATTATGAACAGATTAATGTTCAGAGGACTTAATGCTGCTTAAGGCTCAACTACTAACTCAGATCATGGCCTATGATCTAACTTGCTTCTTCCATGACGGCCACAAGGCACTAATTTACTCTTTTCCTGTATTTAAATAGACATTTTAAGTAATGGTTTTCCCTAGTCATATTTTTGAATAGTGGTTAAAGAGAGTATACTTTGAAATTTTCAAGGTCCCCTCAATTTCTACTTCATACACTATGGACAAAATATTCTTGCCCCTGGAACCTCCAAACCATTTCTGAGTTTCCTTAAGATCAGTTTGGTAAATCAGTTTAAATTCCTGCTAGGGTCCTATTGAAACATCTTACATTCCTCTTACCACAATAATCAATGAATAAATGAATAGAAAAAAATACTTTTTACTATGTGAAAAAAACTGTTCTAGGAATGAATAATACAAAAGAAAAGTGGAGGTATCCCCGCTTCCAAAGAGTTAATGGTCAATCTAAGAGGGAGAGATAACACACATAAAAGCTTTATTTTTAGGGACAAATGAAAAGATATGGTTGAACTGACTCTAAGACAGCACTTTCTACACCTCCTCTCCCCATTTCTCCCCAGCTACTCACTGTGGTACAAAATTAAGTTTCTTGGGTCTATGTCCCTCACTCTTCACTCTTTATTTCACAACTCATAATATAACCTCACTTCAGTGTTCTTGACAACCCCACTGTCTTGCCCTAGTAGGGATGAGGCAATTTTGGATTAATGTCAGGTTAGTTCTTTTTTCTAAAACTCTATATAAGTTGGAACCCTGAGTGGTTGAGAACTTACATGGGAGTATATAGTCATTTGCATTTCTGATGTGTGTTAATTTTTTTTTGTTGTTGTTGTGATCCCCTGACCATACTGCTTCATATTTCTAGTTAGTATAGTTCCTTTATAAGTTGTTAGTATAAAGTGGTAGATGCAGGAAATGCAATTTCAAAGAGGAACTTGGAAATCACACACAAACTGTCCCAAAGATCAAAGGAGAATAATTTACTAATTGTGTCATATATTTAAATTTACATTCTGTTAATATGTTCTGAAACAGCAGAAACCACATATGTGCTGCTTTTATGGTTCTGGTTCTATGATACATCAATTCTGGATCTCTACAAATCTGGATTAGCAGATCAAAAAGGTGATTCTCTGAGATATAACTTTGAGGTTTTACAGAAAATTTCATGATGTTTTGCACATATTAATTAACTAATTTACCCCAAAGTGCCACAGGTAAGAAGAGTTTACTCTGTTTCTCCTCAAAAAAAACTATAAAAATGAGACCCCAGATTCTTTTTCCCTGACCCAATAGGGTCCATGCTGCTGAGTGCCCCCAACTCCTAACCATGATTACAAGTGTTATTTTCTGCTTTCCTCTCTCCTCATACTGATATGGAGGTACAGGTTTCCTCCTAGAAACCCCAAATCCCTAAATTGTGTCCCAGGTCAGGGAATAAACAAAGACTCATTTTTCCTGGCATTCCTGCAGTGCTATGGGAAACTGACTTTGAGCAAAGAGGAAGATCCTCTCTGGCCTCTCCCCTCATTCTTGAAGAGCACAGACAGGTACCTCCCAGTTCCACCCTGTATAAATATTTATCTTCCTTGTCTTTTCTTCCTTCCTTCCTTCCTTAGTTCTTTTCTTTCTTTCTTTCTCTTTCTTTCTTTTTTCTTTCTTTCTTTCTTTCTTCCTTCCTTTCTTTCTT
>NC_058130.1:359836066-359858936 GCF_016433145.1 Gracilinanus agilis | reverse complement strand
CTTCCTTCCTTCCTTTCTTTCTTTCTTTCTTTCTTTCTTTCTTTCTTTCTTTCTTTCTTTCTTTCTTTCTTTCTCTCTCTCTCTCTCTCTCTCTCTCTCTCTCTCTCTCTCTTTCTTAGCTTCCATCTTATAATCAATGCTGTGTTGTGTATTGGCTCCAAGGCAGAAGAGTGGTAAGGACTAGACAAGGGGGGTTAAGTGACTTGTCCAGAGTCATGTGGCTAGTAAATGCTTGAGGAGAGGTTTCAACCCAGGACCTCCTGTCTCTACACCTGGCTCTCCATCCACTGAGCCACCTAGCTACCCCCTGTATTTATTCTTTAAAGATACATCATACTAAGTGTATACATATATATTTTAAGAGTAAAAATTTTTTATTTATGTTCTCATTCAGAACCTTTTCCTAAAAAATATTTTTAAAACAGCATTGCTTAATATCAGTTGATTGGCAGTTTTAGGGTAAGAGACAAATGGAATCTAAAACTCACTCTTATAGTTAATTGTAAGGTTAAAAATATGATTACCTAGATCCTTTGGCCAAATTTATATGACCTTTGTCTTATTTGTGTAATAGATATCAAGTTCGATCATGCATTCCACAGGGATCTCCTATATGTTTAGTTGCCTATGCCATTTGCATCAGATTATAAAGAATAAATATGAATGTAAAATATACATATGAGATGATTTTTATTAACAAGATTAATAGCAAGTTATTGTTGATAACCTGGCACTGAAGTAAAAAAATGAGGCAATTTTAGACTTTGGAGAAACATTATTCTTCCTTTCTCAAAAGAAGATGGAGATTGTGCAGAAGGTGAATATGGATTATCATATAAAGGGATGGATGGCTAGAAAGAGAGATAGAGATGAAGATAAAGGGATAGATGTTTAAATAGGTAAATAGATAGATGGGTGGATGGTTGATAATAAATAAATAGACTGATAGATAAATAGATAGAAATAACTGAATAATAATACTTCATTTCTCTGTCATCATCAGATTTCCACTAAGGTTTATTTCTTGACTTCACTGTGATGTGGAGGTGACCCTGGATCCTTAAAAGTTATGCTATTGATAAATTACAAGTTCTGGTAAATCCTACTTTGCTAGAAGAGCCATATGAATGGGCTTACTGATTAATCTGTATGACTATTGTATAATTATCAATGAATCTAGTTAATTTGGAGAGGTTCACACCAAGCCTGGCTGGCTCGGCCACAGCAATTATCTAAGACCATCTATTAAATAATAGAGGAGTTGAGAATTATGTTGATTGAAAATGCAATTAACATGAACAAAATTATACAGTCTTTAAATATTTATTGGTTAATCAAGTACTCCTTATAAATTAATTTTCCAAAACACTTGTTTGCCTCCTTCATTCATTCATCAAAGATTTGTTAAGCCCTTGATTTATGCTATGTACTGTGTCTCTGCATGATTGTGGTGGTAGTAAGGTTAGAAGGCATTTTCCATGTTCTCAAGAGTTTTACAATCAAATAAGAGTGATAAAATGTGAGTACAAGTAAATAAAATCAAAATGAGTAGTTGATTTGTGTATAAGTCAAATCAAATGTGCTGTATGATAAAATGAATACCAAAATGTTTTCATTTGATCATCGATTTGGTGTTAGAAGGGTTCTTAAAGATTATCTAACCCAATGGCACAAAAAATATACTTTTCCAACATATAGCATTTGAAGGAAAAGATGATCTTAGGAGTAGGAAACATTTGGGACAAGGTTAAATAGAACAATTGGAATTTAAGTGGGATTTTGAGGTTAAGAAGGAAGAAAGGATAGGACATATTTGTTTGCCTAACTTGCTCTGTGTCCTAAAGCACAGCTCCAAGCTTCAATGTCCTGATATATAAAATGAGGGGGCTGGATGAGATCAGCTGTATAGCACCTTCCACCACAGCCTGACTAGCAGAGCTGATAGTAGCTGTGAACATCTATTATGAATTTTGGGGCTGAGACTGCTAATCTAGTGGTGCATTATCTTTGTCTAAGTTTATTTGAAAAATCATTTCCCCACCTCATTGGGCCTATTTCTCCAGGGTTTTGTAATTTTTTAAAAAGTACTTCATTATTTCCATATGAAATATTTTATTACAAGATTTAATACAGAAGATCCTAAGGTGGTCTTTTTTTTAATAGAATCTGGTTGTTGAATCTTTTCTCTAGTGACATTTATTTAATGCTTCAAAGAGCAATGTTTCCATCTTCTTAGGAAACAGTTTTAAATAGATTTTAGTATACCTCTCTGGCAAAATGGCAGTCTCATCAGTATTCATTTCCTCTTATCTTTCCAAACCTATTTATCATTGAGACAAGTACCTTTAAGGTATCTGAAAAATCTTCTGCCACACTTATTTGCTTTATTGAGTTGCCACATTCTTACTTTCCCATATGAAGCTTTGGAGGGGAATAAGACCAACTTTGCTCCCAGGCTACTGAGCCTTAATTTCCTGATTACCAGCTCTCTTTAGTCCTTCCTTCCTCCCCTTCAGTATTACAGTCCCTTCAAGGCAACTAGAATGAGGAAATACACAAACTGCCACAGAGTGCTATTTTTTAAAATGTTCTTTAAATTTTATATTTCTTTGGCTTTCCCTACAAATCCCTGGGCAGTATCTACTCACCCCAAAGCTACATGACGGCAGGGACTACAGAGTATTTTTTTTTTTTATTTTAAACCCTTAACTTCTGTGTATTGACTCATAGGTGGAAGATTGGTAAGGGTAGGCTATGGGGGTCAAGTGACTTGCCCAGGGTCACACAGCTGGGAAGTGTCTGAGGCCGGATTTGAACCTAGGACCTCCTGTCTCTAGGCCTGGCTCTCAATCCACTGAGCTACCCAGCTGCCCCTACAGAGTAATTTTTAATGTCAAAAGAAAAAAAAGAAGGAAGAAAAAAATGTGTCTGATATTCATCTACTTAGATCAATATGTTAATGCTCAGATAGACATTTTACTATGTTTTTAAGTATTTTTAGGTTTCTGTATTTGCAGGATTTTATTATTAGCAGAGAATGCCATACTATTCCTTTGCCCTTTCTCCAGCTCTGTTTTATTTTCCCTTATATTCTAGGAAATGAGCTAACCTATGTTCATGAATACTAACGAGGTGTTGTGAGGGGTTTGAGGTGAACCCCTGGGGTTTGGGATGGGTCTCCTTTGCAAGAATGCAGGACTCCATAAATTAGCTTAGAAATAAAAAGATAAATTTATTAATTTGGAATTCATATTGAATTTAACTGGGAAGACAGCAAAGATGGAAAGCCTTGAAGGGATGAACTCTGGGGTTTATATACTTTATTTACAGCAGGTACTATGTGACTCAAGGGGAGCATGAATTCAGGTAAAAGTGAGGGGGTTGGTCACCTGACCAGGTTCAGAGTGGTGTCTTACATTCTGATGACTTAGGGGGCGACCCTCATAGTTTCCAGGACAAATAGATGTCTTAGATACATCCCAATGGTATCAAAGCATAGCCTGGAAGCATATCTCTGTGTTCATCTCAAAACCTAGGGGAGAATCTAAGGGGGATAATTCTCTCAAGGGTTTTTCTTATCATTAGCCTTTGAAGTCCAGGACCACTCTTTCCTTAGCCTTAACAAGAATGCAAAGAAGCAAAGAAGGAATTTCCTTGCTTACAGTTTGACCTGAAGCACTTCTATAATTTGGGGGCACAAGGTCCCTTGCTAATGGCACATATCTATCTGAGCAGAAAGGAGGCTCCACCATTTCCCAATTTCTTCTATCAGAAAATTAATCAGTCAGTCAGTCACATTAATTTAAAGCTTACTATGTGTCAGGGACTGTGCTGAGCACTGGAGACATAAAGAAAGGAGAAAAAAAAGTCTTCACAATTTTCACCCTCAAGGATCTCACATTCTAATTGGAGAGACAACATGAACAATATCTGAATTTAATATATGATAAGAAAAGATATATAATTATATATGTACAATCTTTATCATATTGCCTTCCTTTTTGGGGGAAGAGGGAGGGTTAGGAGGGGAAATTTAAAAAAAAGCTTATGTTTCTTATTGGAGAGTTTTGAAAAGAAGTAGGATTAATGACAGCCATATTACAAAAGAAAGGAAAGAACATTGGTGAATAATTTAAAAACACACGTAAGAGCAACAGAAAATGCAGAATGAGACTCAGACAAACAAAGCTCTAGTTATATTGGCTTATGAGTGAATGATATATCCCAGTCTGATAGTCATAGAGAAATCCAACTGCAAAAATAATCAAATAAAATTTAAAAATACAGAGTAGACTTCCATGAACTGATGCAAAGTAAAATGAGCAGAACCATGAGAACAGTGTACACAGAGACTGAAACATTGTGGCACAATCATATGTAATCCACTCTGTTACTGATAGCAATGCAATGATTCAGGACAATCCTGGAGGATTTATGAGAAGGAATGCTATCCACATCGAGAGAAAAAACTGTGGGAATAGAAATGCAGAAAGAAAACATGATTTTCACTTGTTTATATGGGTATTGGATGTGGGGTTTTGGTTTTTAAAAAATTATTACAGAAATGATTAATATGGAAAAAGGTATTGAGTGATAATACATGTATAACACAGGAAAAAAGAATAAAAATACAGAGTAGAATAGAGGTAGGGCCAGAAAGGATTATAGACAAGTAGAATGGCTTTGAAAGTTACATGTTGGATTTATTATATATCTAAAAGAAAAGGAAGCTAACTACACTTAATAGAGATCAAGAGTTTTATGTATAATTTATAAGATAAATACATAGATCAGTACGGATATGTTTATGCATGTATATATGTGTACATATATAAATAAATGTCTATTTTATTTGTTTGTTACATTCAGAAAAAAAAGAAAGCTGCTGAATTTGGAGTCAAGAGTTTCCATTTCAAAACTCCACTGTACATCTTATTTGGGTGACCTTGGGCAAATAGTTTAACTTCTCTCCAGCTCTGTTAAATGAAGCAGTTGGATTAGAAAACTTCTAATATCCCTTCTGGCTCTAAATATATGCTCAGTATTCTCATTTCTATTCCTACATGAACTAGACTAAAGGATACCAACCTGTAGACTGTGAACCCCTGGGAGAGCATAGGAGTTTTTACAAAGGTATCAAGAATTCATATTTAGAACCAAACATATTAATCTGTTTTTATTTAGTTTTGACAAGTCATGCAGAATGACAGTATGAGGAGGAAATATACATATAATAGATTGAAGAAATAATATTACATATTGGTAATATGTGTATTATTGGTTTTTAGATGTGTATAGCAACTCATAAGTCTATAAGCACAAATTGATTCAAAACTATTATTGGATTCACAGTAGTTTTTTTGTTATTTTTCTTAATCAATGAAAAATAATAATATGACAATCATTTGGGGGGACACTAAATTTTTTTCCATTTAAAAAGGATTCTCATACTCAAAAAGCATAAACCTAAATTTTCTAGACTGTAGATGTGATAATAAAATCCAATTTTGATTGTAATGTCAGAATAACAGGTAAGAAAGACATTTTTCTGATAGTTTATTCTTTAATTTGGATTTATTTAACATCATTAACTAATATAAGCCAACAGACAAGTTCTTGCTTGGTGATACATTTGATAGTGATGAGAAAGTGGAGTTCACTTTTAGAGTATTATTATACTTAGCATAAAGAAATGCTAGATAGTATCTCAGGTTCCCAAATCTCTCCTCAAAAATATAGTCCTGAACTTTCTTTCAATAACCCAGCACCTCCTTCTTTTTCTTATTCTACTTCCACCCTAGACAGCATTTTCAAAAGGTTGCAGTTAGAGAGCCTGATTCCTCATGCAATGTCCACCAATGTCCTTAATGCATCCAGGCCTCCTGTTGATCTCTTTCTCACTCTAGAAGAATGGATGCTAAACAATAGTTCACGCAGGTGTGGGTATCAAGAAACACAGATACGGATTACTTCTCCCATAGTCCCTTTGCAAAAAATGCTACTTATTTCATAATCTTAACTTCTCCCAAAAGAAAACCACCCCCCAAACTCTCATATATTAAATACTTACCAGAAAACATTTATTATGTACCATTTGTAGCTTCTTTTCCAAATGAGGTTGATGGCCACTAGAGGCCCTCAGAGACCAGAATTCTGAATGAACACTTCATTCTAAAGAGAAACAGGTAGCATCCTTGGCTCAAGGGCAAACGTGGGAATGCTTAATCATCCTGAAAGCAGTTACCAGTCATGGTCACAACTGAAACATTAAACTTCTACAATGGAACTTCACTATGGACAATATATTCTTGTATCTTGACAGATGCCACTGAAATCCCACTTATCCCAAGGATAAGTGTTTATTTTCCCATCTTCTGGAGGTTGTTGATCCATTTTTTGAGGCCTCTTTCAGGTCTACCAATCTGTGATTTTATTTCTGTAGCACTAATGGCCCTTGCTGTCAGGCAGCGTCAAACGCTAGTAGTGTCTTCAGGAGTGATCTTGGTGCCAGATAATACCCTTACCCTGGGAAATCTCTTGTTGCATTTTGATTCATTGTGTCAGCTAGGCCAATTTAGAGAGCTATGAGAATTCTGCAGAGAAAAGTTTTGCAGAACAAGAGGAAACAAAATAGCCAAGCTTTCTCCCACAACAAAAATCATCGAAGAATACTAGAGTAGTGATTGGGAAATCCAAGGAGGAAAAACAATGGGTCACTTCTTTTTAGTCCAAGACCATGGATTCATCCCAGAGGTGAATGACTAGTGGTGTGCTAGCATTTCTGAAATCCCAGCCACAAAGAACAATCTGATTAAACCCAGGTTCAAAAGACCAAGGCAGGGACTCTGAACTTTGGGGTGTAGCTCTAAGAGTAACTGATGGCATGGTGAATAGAGACTGACTCCTCAGTTAGGAAGATCAGAGTTTCAATTTACTCTCAGATAGATGCTAGCTTGGTGACCCTGGGCAAGTCACTTAACCTTTGTTTATTGTCAGTTTCTTCAACTGTAAAATGGGGATAATAACAGCACCTACCTCAACAGACTTCTTGTTGAGGATCAAATGAGGTAATTATATATAAACAATTCTTAGTACAGTATCCTATACACAGTAGGTGTCATGTCAATGTTTAAAATCTTTTCCCATCCCCTGCTGCTCTGAACTTGGAGAGATTTCCAGCTGTTAGGCATTAGAACCTAGAATTGCCCAATGAAGCTCCAATCAGGAGTAATCCCACAGTTGTTTTGTTCAGAACCAAATCAAGGTCCAAAGTTTACAAATCTCAGACCTGGAGGTCAGCAAATTATGCTTGAGATGAGATTAGAACATTTAAAGTTTGCTGAAAGTTTGCAGCTTCCAGGCCTGATCTTCCTCTGAGATCTTTGAAGAACCCAGTAATCACTTATCAATAGGTTGTAATGACAGGATTATAGACCACAAATATAGACTGGGAAAGGCCCCAACACTCTCTACAGGGATACACAGAAGATAACCCCAATACAAAACCCCAATTTAAGAAGTAATAACAAATAAAGGGTTATTGTGCAGTCAAAGATGTTCATGACACAATCCAAGAATAACTTCAAAATAAAACAAAAGCCTAAGAAAGGCAAATTATCCATAAGATCAATTAGCATTCCTAGAGGAAATGAAGCAAGAATTTAAAAACAGTTTAAAAATCACATTTTGTGTATATTTAGAACTATGCTTTACTTATTCCTATTTATCAATTCTTTCTCTGGAGATAGACATATACAAGTCATCCTTCAAACAATATTTTTATTGCTGCACATAATGTTCTCTTGCTTCTGTTCATTTCACTCTTCATAATTTCCTCTAGGCCTTTCCATGTTTTTCCAAAATTAACCTTTTCATTAGTTCTTACAACACAGGAGTATTCCATTGCAAGCATATACCACAGCTTGTTTAGCCATCTCCTCAATTGATTGGCATCCTTTCAATTTCTGGTTCTTCACTGATGATTCCTTTTTTAATGGGAGAAGAGGAAGGAGGGTTTCCTGGGTATTTAAATGTAACTAACAAACAAACAATTTTTTTATAGTACATTTGAAATGAAATGAGAACTCAGTATCTGGCACATAATAGATGCTTAATAAATGCTCATTAAATGAATCAATAAAAAACAACAAAAAGCAAAGAAATGGAAAAGATGTGAGAGTTCTGGAGAAAAGACAATGAAGGAAAATTGACAGCCTAGATGTATAAAATCTTACCCATGTAACACCATTAGAATGGCTCAAACCACACAAAGTTAATGACTCCATAAGGCAATGTGAAGTTTCAAAACAGAGTTTTTAAAAGAACCTGAAAAAATAGAAGAAAATGTAAGATATTTTATTTATAAAACATAAAGATAAAATTTAAAAAGATATTTTTAAATTGTCTAACTAAAAGTCCTTTTGTATAGATATATATCCATCTCTCTCTTTTGTTCCTCTCTTTTCTCTCTCTCTCTCCATATCTATACATCTATAAATACCTACATATATATAGATAGATATATAGATATGTATATAGAGAGAGTGAAAGAAAGAGTGATTAAGAGAGAGAGTGTATGCAATTTTTCAAGAAAATCATTAAAAGAAATACTCAGACCTATCTGAATCAGGGGGAAAATGAAAATAGAAATAATATACCTGTTACTTCCTGCAAAAAGTAAAAAACAAACAAACAAAGAATTCAAGTCAAGATCATACAACATTTGGAAACTACATAAAATTTATTTATTTTTCCTACTTAAAACAAATGTAGATAAGAATAGTAATAACAATAAGGGCTATTATGCAAACTAGAAAGGAAATAGCTATCTTGGGGTGGAAAAATCCATGCAGCAAGTTTTCCTCATAAAGATCTAATTCTCAAGATAAACTAGGAACTGATTCAAATTTATAAGCAAAAGAGCCATTCCCTAATTGGTAAATGGTCAAAGAATATTAACAATAGTTTTTAAATAAAGAAACTCAATTTTTAAATAGTTATATTAAAAATTAGTGGTCAAAATCACTAATAGTTAGAGAAATTGAAATTAAAACAGCCCTGAGGTTCAATTTCTCACCCATATGAAAGGCCGTTTATCAAAATGACAAACATTGGAAAGGCTATGGGAAAATACATACATTAACTCACTGTTTGGTAGAGATGTGTATGTGTCCATTCTAAAAAGAGATTTAGACCTATGTCCCCAAAGTCATTAAACTATGCATATCCTTTTATCCAACAAAACCACTAACAGGATTATTCCAAAGAGACCAAAGAAAGAAGAAACAAACCCATATGTACAAAAATAATTATGGCAGCCTTTTTTGTAATAGCAAAGAACTAAATTCAAAAGGAGTATCCATTAAGTAGGTAACAGCTGAACAAATTGTGGCATATGAATATAATGAAAGACTTATGACACAATATATAGGACAAAATGAACAATTTCAGAGAAACTCTGCAAAATCTATATGGACTGTTGCAGAGTCAGTTGAGCAGAACCAGAATAATTTTTACCACATTTCTAGGTTATGATTAGTGAGAATATTGAGTCTTATGAAGTAATTGCATGTTTTTCCATTTTCACTATTCAGATTTCTAATTATTCAAAATCCAGCAATTGACTCTAGCCCATGGAAATAAGCAATATAAATTCAAACAATCATACCACTTCATAGGATATGTTATTTACGCTAAATTTTATCTGGCTGTAACAACAGAATTGTAAAAGCCAACAATTGTCAAATTCTTCAGAATTCTATCAATGCAATGATCAACTATAATTCCATAGTATCAGTGATGAAGCATGCAACTTACCTCTTGACAGAGAAGTGATAAATTCAAGATGCAGAAAGAGGCCTACATTAAAAAAAAAATACGGTCAATGTTGGAATTTGTTTTGTTTGACAATCCATATTCATTACAACAGTTTCCTTCTTTCTTTTTTCTTTTCTTTTTTTTTTAAAACCCTTACCTTCTGTCTTGGAGTCAATACTGTGTATTGGCTCCAAGGCAGAAGAGTGGTAAGGGTAGGCAATAGGGGTCAAGTGACTTGCCCAGGATCACACTGGAAGTGTGGGAAGTGTCTGAGGCCAGATTTGAACCTAGGACCTCCCTTCTCTAGGCCTGGCTCTCAATCCACTGAGCTACCCAGCTGCCCCCTCCTTCTTTTTTTAAAGAAAAATAAAAGAACTCTGCCGAGTTTGTCATTGTTGTATCTGTACTTCCAGAGGAATGGTCATGGGATAGATATTTCATGATAGACCAGATGGGTCTATCTGAGAAGTGTAAAATAATGGTTTAATGATTCCCAAGGGCAAATGCAAGCTCTAACTGAAATAATTTCCTTCTTAAAGATCTCATGTTAATGAATTTTTCTGATCTGTACCCCTGACCAATCAGTTTAGTCAGCAAGCATTTATTGTCCACTCTATGATGAGTACTGTGCCAGGTTCCAGAAATAAAAGGTGAAAATGAAACAGTCTGAACACTCAAGGGATGGAGACATTTCTATCTATCTATCTATCTATCTATCTATCTATCTATCTATCTATCTATCTATCTATCTATCTATCTATTTCTGTGCCTATATACATGTACATACATGTACACAAATATACATGTATAGGTATAATATATACATGAAATACATATTATGGAATGTGCATATTGTTTATAATGTATTATAATAAATACACATTATATAACATACTTAGTATATTATCTATTTTCGATGTACGTTATATAATCTATGCATGTATACATCTATTTACTTACAATAACACATATCCATATGAATAAATACATATATACACGTAACATATAATTTATCTATATTTGCATCTCTTTTCGAGGGAAAATTTGGTTTTGAATCAGGGGAATTTTGTCCAGAAAGCTCCCATTCAATCCAGTCATATCATTCATTTGGGGGGTCACTTTCTTTTTTTTTTTTTAAACCCTTGTACTTCGGTGTATTGTCTCATAGGTGGAAGAGTGGTAAGGGTGGGCAATGGGGGTCAAGTGACTTGCCCAGGGTCACACAGCTGGGAAGTGGCTGAGGCCGGGTTTGAACCTAGGACCTCCTGTCTCTAGGCCTGACTCTCACTCCACTGAGCTACCCAGCTGCCCCCTAGGGGGGGTCACTTTCTTAAGAGTTATTGTTCTGATTGGAGATCGGTGGGAGAAGCATGAGTTCTACATCAGGTAATAAACACGAGGTACTCTGGAAGTCCCATGTGTCAACAATACCCCTAGTGTGGAAGAACCAGATTAAAATGTAATTGGGAAATATTGAACAAAATAACTAAAAATGAATTCATTTTTCTAAATTGATATGCTGCCTGAAGCCCCCTCTAAGTGAGTTTAATATCATTATTCTGTATCACCACTTTTTATTTCAAATGGATAGAAAGCAATGAGGTCTCATTTGGAATTTTATAATATCCTTTAGTTACTAAACAGGTAAGTTCCTCACAGTATCCTTAAAAATTAAAACATATAAACTTTTTTATTTCCAGAAGATACACATACAATTGCAGGGTATATATATATATATATATATATATATATATATACATAAATTATAGTATAAAATTATTAAATTGATTATTTCAAAGGAAACTGTGAAGACCTATATGGACTTAGGCAGAGTTAAATGAGCAGAACTAGAACAACTTTTAAATGACTAAATTTGTAAAGAAAAAATGTAAAGACTTTAGAACTCTGATCAATGCAATGATAACCCATGATGCCAGAGGACTGAAGATGAAGCATGATGCTCACCTTCTGCCAGGGAAGCATCGATTGAACTTAAAATATGGAATGATAAATATGTTTTTGGATGTGGCTATTGTGGGTATTGTTTGATGAAACTATGCATATTTGTTAAAAGGATTTTACTTATGCTTTTGTTATTGTGCAGCTGAGTGAAAGGGAAATGGGAGGGAATAATAATAATAATTGTAACTAGGTAGTACAGTGTTGAGACCTTGGACCTAAAAGTTGGAAAGACCTAAGTTCAAATCCTTTCTTAGACACAATAGTTAAGTGATCCTGGGGTAGTCACTTAATCACTGTGCACCTCAGCTTCCTCACCTTTAACATAGGAATAATAATAGCATTGACTTCCTAAGTTATTGAGAGGATAAAATGGGATAATATTTACAAAGTCCTTTGCAAACCTTAAAATAAATGCCAGTTATTATTAGTAATAAACTGATAAACAAAACAGAAAAACCGAGCACAGAAAAATAGGAAAGTGGAATATAGTCTAAACACTTTAATACAGAGAATTTCATTATTTAGAATTTGTTTGGACCAATCCCCTTCACTAGTATATATATATGCACTTAGATTTACTCAGAGGTCAAAGTCTTTCCAGTCAACGGTTTAGCAGTGAATCTTCTAAGAGAGTAAGCTTTGAGCCTTTGTGTTCATCTCTGTCTTTTTAATAGTAAGACATCAAAACTTCAAGAGAGATCTGAGACCACTGTTTTTTTTTTTTTATTACATTCCCAAGAACTGTTTTTTGAGTACTTGCTTCAGCTTCCTATCTTAATCCATATTCTTCTGGCAATTTAAAAAAGGAAGAGAAGACAATTGTTTATTGAATTTTGATTTCCATCTCTTTGGAATTGGCACATTCACTCTTTTCTAACTCGATTTATATAGAAGTATATATAAGCTTTAATCCAGATTATTATCTCAAGCTATTAATGGTTCATACTCTCACTCAGGGCTTTAGACTTCAACTTTTATGATAATTTTCTTTGTTTCACAATAATGAAATTTACAGATGAGAATAGTCCATTGACAGTCACCTTGAAATGAGAAATTCTTAATTTATATCATGACGGTTTATTATATTTGAAAAGCCATTGTTGGGATGGCTTTGGATTCCAGGAGCAATTATTTAAGGAAAAATATTTTCAAGTTTTATTGATATTTTTGCTCTTACTTAATTGTCATTTCTACCTGTTCCCTCATTGCCTACTTTGTCCCATCAGCAGTAAACCTCTCCTTGAAAGAAATAAAAACAAGGAAATGAAAACAAGAGTAAAACAAAAACCCCATGGTTTCTAGGATCATCTATGCAAAATTTTATATCTAAAAGTCCTTACTTTAAAAAAAATGAAGGGATGTAATTATTATCACAGATCAATCAACATCTGTTAAGAGCTTATTATGGGAACAACTAGGTGGTTCAGTGGATAGAGCACCAGGCCTGGAGATGGGAGGTCCTGGGTTCAAATGTGGTTTCGGACACTTCCTAACTGTGTGACCCTGGACAAGTCACTTAAAACCCATTGCCTAATCCTTACTGCTCTTCTGCCTTGGAACCAATCCTTAGTATCAATTTTGAGATAGCAGGTGGTGGGAGGTAAGGAAGGTTCCTGGCCCAGGTCTATTGTAGTTTGAGTAAAGAATCAGGAGTGTAGCCTGGAGAAGTATGAAGTTTCCCCTTAAAACACTTATGGAAAGTAGATAAGACTCCCGACTCCAGCTGGTTATAAATCTAGCACATACAATGGTAAGGGGGAGCTGGATGTCCTCTACGTACATCCTCTTTCACTTTTATGGTCCCCCCCTGCTGTGTTCTGACTTCACACATGTAGGCATGTACCCTTTAATCTTCCTTCCCTTTGATGAATTAATACAGTGTGCAGTGTGACCTCAAGCTGGGGCATCTTTGTTACAATAACACGAGAAAATTCATCAAATGTGTGCTAAAATCTAGGTATACTTTTTTCTGAAGGATTCCTCTCTTCTTTCAACATTAGCAGTTTAAAAGGCAAAAAATTTTTTTTAAATGTAAAAGAAGGTTGTATGAGATATTCATTCCAGATGAAGCGCCTTTTTTAATCACCTCTTCATTATTTTAGAAATTCATTATCTCTTTAATAATAGATTCTAGAGTTTTCTCAGAAATCAAGATCAAGCCTATTGGCCTGAAATTTGTGGGTTTCATTCTTCTCTCTGTCTCTGTCTCTGTCTCTGTCTCTGTCTCTGTCTCCCTGTCTCTCTGTCTCTCTGTCTCTCTCTCTCTTTTAAGTCAGGAAAACATTTACTTCGCTCCAGGGGTAGCTTTTCTAGGGGTTCCTAAGTGAGAACAGGTCTCCTAGTGCTATATAGAAATGAAGAAAGTAGAGTTCAGATAGTATCTTGCACAAAGTCACACAGCAAATTGTCAAGAGGGAGGATTCAACCTCTTATCTTCTGACAGTAGAATGAGTGTCACTTCTCCTTCTTGAAGTTGTCTTTGAAAAAGGGAAAAGACCTTGGAGACAGGGGTGTACTAGAGCCAGCTTGAACAGAGCCTATTGTTAAATTTTTGTGTGTGAGCTTTTACATGTTGGAAATCAGCAAGTAATGCATTATAGGGCTTGATTTCTTGTTTTATTGATTGTCAAATCTTAGAAAGTGATAGAGAAAATTTTAATAACGCTGAGTGAACAGGAAGAAAAGTATGTCCTATCTACATTTATCCCCACAAGGATCTAGTTTTTAAATATTTGACAGGTTGGAACCATATTTCTAATCTGCTCAGAGTTATAGCTAAATAAAAGTAAGGACCTATACGATTACAATAGTAAGACTGATTTATATATGTTGAAGGGTAGTCTATGGTCAGTTAGAGTAGGCATTTAATATGGTTCTTGTCTGATAAATAAATAAATTAACCTCAGATTCTTGCATTTAGATCTCAAAGGGACCTTAGACTTCATCTAGTACAATACTCTGATTTTATAGATTAAAAAAAAAACTGAGACCTAGAAATGGAAGTGAATGAATGAGTGAATGAATACACATAGACAGTGCCAACCAACCAGTCAATAAGCATTTATTAAGTATCCTGTAGGTGTTAGGCATTGTGCTTGGTTGCTGGGGATTCAAAGACAGAAATGAAAAATCCATGTTTTCCATGGTGCTTGCTGTAGTCTATTGAAAGAGTTCTCTCTCTCTCTCTCTCTCTCTCTCTCTCTCTCTCTCTCTCTCTCTCTCTCTCTGCATCTCTCTGTCTCTGTCTGTCTGTCTGTCTGTCCATGTCTATCCCTCTGTCTATTTCTCTCTCCATAGTTACATATATAATATACATATTCACAAATATACATATACACTGATACAAATGTACATATACATACAAAAAGACAAAACTGGTCATTTCTCCACTAATGCACACAATCAAAGGAAATCAAAGGAAAGACATACTAATGATAGAATTTTTTTTAAACCCTTAACTTCTGTGTATTGGCTCCTAGGTGGAAGAGTGGTAAGGGTGGGCAACGGGGGTCAAGTGATTTTCCCAGGATCACACAGCTGGGAAGTATCTGAGGCCGGATTTGAACCTAGGACCTCCCGTCTCTAGGCTTGACTCTCAACCCACTGAGCTACCCAGCTGCCCCCACTAATGATAGAATTTTAAACACACATACTAGATTAATTTGTGTGTGTATGTGGGGAGGAGAAAGAATGGGGAAAATGTTTATTGAACCACATAGGTCTTCCAACCTTCAAGACTAGTCCTTTTAGTAAGTTTAAATCTCTTGTCAATTAATTAATCCATCAATACATATAAAGCACTTTCTATATGTCCTACATTATAATAGGTACTATGGAACAGAATGGGAGGAAAAGGAATCTGGAAGGTTGCTAAAGGTAAACTTCAGCAATTTTGGAGATTTGATCCAAATTATTGCCTTGCTTATTATTATTGTTAATAAACCTAGGACTTTTTATGTAATCCAACAAGCCTTCATTATTATTATTGCTCTTATTGTTGATGGCGTTGTTACTAATTCTAAGACCTCTGGCCAACAGTTACCAGATACTTAGCAGCAAACATTTAATATAAAAACCGATAAGAAGGATAACACTACACTGGAAGCAAGCTTAGTTTTTACATATTCCCACGTTCCTAGAGCCATGATTTCATGATCGTGGAGCTCTACTGAGAGAGATTATTATTGTTGTTTATTTGTTTGGTCATATCTACCTCTTTGTGACCCCACGTACCCTACGGCACATGAGGTTTTCTTGACAAAGACACTAGAGTGATTTGCCATTTCCTTTTCTAGTAGATTAAAACAAACAGAAGTTAAGTGACTTTTCCAGGGTCATACAGCTAGCTTGCCTGAGACTGGATATGAACTCAGGTCCTCCTGATTCCAGACCCAGCACTCTATCCACTGAGCCACCTGGCTGTTAGACAGAGTCCTTAATGTTTTACATCCTGGTCTAAATGGTTTGCCCATGGAATCTGTATGTGGTCAAGATTTGAAAGTAGGTCTTTTCACTTCAGAGTTTGCTCCTGCCCCCATCTAATGTGACATTTAGCATAGCCAGTATTAATGCTTTATAATTTTGTGAAAGGATTTCAAGAGACTGAAAAATTGCAAAATGAAGGTGGTACAGTGGATAGAGTACAGGATTTGGAGTCAGGAGAAGCTGAACTAAAATCTGGTCTTAGACTCCCAGTAGTTGGGTGACTCTGAACATGTCACTTAATCTCTACCTGTGCTTTAGTTTTCTTTTCTGCAAAATTCAGATAACAACACTTTCCTCCCAGGATTGTTGCAAGGGGTAAATGAGATAATTGGAAAGCACATTGCAAATTTTAAAGTAGGATAGAAATGTTAGCCATCACCATTGTCATCAACATTACCATTTTCAAACTCAAAACAGATACCAAAATCAGTAAGAGTGATTGGACCCTAGTGTCTCAAAGGAATATAAAATGCAAATGAGATAAGGCATCAAATAATATACTAAATCTAATAACAGCATTTTTTCCCATTCAGGGAAATGTAATGAGAAAAAAGTTCTTCAAGTTTATTGAAAGAAAAGACACATATGAGTTTGGAAGAAGTAATTTTTTCAATATTTGGAGCACAAGGAAATCATATAACTCCTCAGTCCCCTTAAAATGATTTTTTAAAATTTCCACTTGTTTTCTGCCAGGAATGACCTAACAAAGATTAAAAAGGACCATAGGAAGACATTCGGTGACTTGAATGACATTGCTTTCACAGGAGTATTATGTGACCTTAAAGCTAACAGCAGAAAAACTTTTTTTTTAAAGGATATTTTCAGCAAGGGAATTGTGCAAGTTCCAAACTCATAATTCACTTGGACTTCCAAATGTAGCTTTTGCTCTCCAACTAGGCCAATCCAATGATCTCTGAAAGGAGCACAAGATGGCCCTTGGTCAGCTTCCTAACCTAATTTGGGCCCAGAATGCCTTTGTTTCTAAAATACATGGCTGGACCCTATAAATGCTAGTAGGAGGGAAAGGAGTCAGACTGGGATGATAACGTATCCTAAAGGTAAAAGGGTCTGTCATATTTGCTACTTTGTATTTATTTGTATTTACTCAGTTTACATTTCTACTGTGTATATATACTTATTTGTTCTTATTTAGAATGTAAATTCATTGGAATAAGGATATTTTTATTCTTTGTACTTGGATCTACAATGCCTTGCACATAGTAGATGCTCAATGCCTGTTGACTGCTTGACATTGCTACTTGCAAGAGTCTACTTCAATTCATTAAGTATTTATTAAGTTCCTATGATATGCCCAGCATTGTGCTACATAAACAAAAACAAACATTAAAAAAATCAAACCACTGGGCTCTTTAGTAGTTTATATTCTACTAGGATATATAAAAATATAGCTAAATAAAAGATAATTTGTCCTGGATTAATTAGCCCTGGAGTCATTTATACTGTACTATTATGTGAATATATAAGTAAATACAAGATAATTTGAAGAGTGAGAAAATAATAACAAAGGAGAGATCAGGAAAGACTTCCCTGGTATAGGATCTGGCACCCAAGCTGAGACTTGCAGGATGCTAAGGATTCTAAAAGGCATAGGTGAGGAAGGAGTACAATCTGTAGAAAAAAAAACAGAGGGAAGATACATAATGGAAAGTTCAGGAAACAGCAAGCATTGCAGGTGAGTTTGGCTAGAACAAAGAGTACATGATAGAGTGAAAAGTATTCTAATGCACATGTTCTTTTATTTTTCATTTTTGGGGGAGACGTATAACTTCAAAAACCTTCTCACATAACCCAAACTACTTTGGGTATCCCTGTCCTTTAGGGTTTGTGTTTGGAGGTGGGACGTGATTGTTTTCAAAATAATTGAATAAAGTCAATTGTATGTTCCTCAGAACACAATTGTTTTTTGGAACATGGTTCAAGAAATGCTGGTCTAGGAAATTTTATATATTATGCAAATTGACAAATGAAGACAGTATTCCTTCAGTCCTTCCTTCCTATCTTCAGTATTCATTCCAATGAAACTCTATTATGATCTCTTTGGACATTATTCAGGACACAAACATCTTTAAGGGATGGATTCCATGAGTCAAAAGCTGAAAGGGATAGCTAACATATTGGATGAAAAAATCTAGCATCTCAAAAGATCTCCATATGTAGTAAATTAGGGCAATGAGTCCAATATAATAAAAATGGAATGTAGGGGGCAACTGGATAGCTCAGTGGATTGAGAGCCATGCATGCCCAGAGATGGGAGGTCCTACATTCAAATCTGGCCTCAGGCACTTCCTAGCTGTGTGACCCTGGGCAAGTCACTTAAGCCTCATTGCCTAACCCTTACCACTTTCCTGCTTGGAACCAATATACAGTATTGATTCTAAGAAGGAAGGTAAGGGTTTGAAAAAATAATGTAAAGCCTGGCACTTAAATTGAACAAAAAGAAAAACCATCAACACCAAGAACAGACCTTAACAGTATAGGATGGGAGAGGTTGTGACTGCCTAACTTACTTCCTCTGAAAAATGCCTATGAGCAATGAGCAAAGAGTATGGCAAAGCAACTGAAAAAGAGCTAATATGATTTTAAGGTTCATTAATATACATAGAGTTTGCAAGAATTTGCTCCACTAGGAACTAATCTAATGCAATCCATAAAGTATTTATTAAGTACTTAACTAAGGCTAGGTTCACCCTACCATCTTCCACACCCCCCCCCCACCTTCTACCTCAGATATCTTTCCTTCTCAACACTTGATTCCTCATCTCCTCTTCATGCCCTGCTCAAAGAATTAGAATTTATTCTTCCTTCTTTTCCCTCTGTCACAGGAGAATCCAATTCCCCTGCTCTTACAATGCTGCATGTGGCTAGATAAAATAATGAAAGAAAATATTTTATCTACCAATTTATGCCATATAACCTCAGCTGGGTTCACAATACTACTGCTAGACAATTCTTTCACTCTACCTTTATTGACTTTCCCCTCCTCTTCTCCACAGGCACTGTTACAAGCGTCATCCCCAACCATGCCTCCCTACCCTTGACAGCAAGCACAGGCTCTAGCTCCCATTGTACATAGGTTGCAGCCTGCTCCCACTCGCTGTGAGCTTTTCCATTGCCCTCAGTGTGGTGCTCATCTTAATTCTATGGAGGCACTGAGGAGTGTTCTATGTCTCACTGCCATAGAAGAGCATAGGTAAAATGTTATTGTTGACAAGGTAGGCATTGGCTTTCAATGTAAGCTTTGAGTTAGTAAAAGGCTTTGTAATTTCCCAAAAGCAATACAGACTGCTTTCAATGTTTGTGGCTGAGCTAAATGCTTCCCCATTGTGTGAATAGAATTCACTCTCCAAAAGCTCCTCCAGCTCAGCTCATCTTACCCAGCATCCCATTTGCTTGTTACACTGCGTGAATGGATGGACATGAACACACATGGGTGTTTGAACAGAGGATAAAAGTTTTGGTGTGGCACCACATTCTCTGTTTCCCTATGGAAAATAAGAACCTGGAGTTATCATTATTGATACTAATTTAAATTTTACATCTTGGGAAATGAATGATCCTTGAAAAAAATTTGCTTTGATCTGGAAGTTCTGGGTCTTGACAATCACATTTCTAAATGAGTTCTTCTCAGGCGGTGTTCAGAGAGTTCTATTTATCAACATTTAACCCTGAGGTCCTATGCTTTCATGAAATTTTCATGTTTGATGTCTTGAAATATGGTACTCAGCCTTTCTGTTTTATCAGATTTTGAGGGGAGGCCAATAATTTTCAGACTGTCTTTTGAAGCTTTGTCTCTAAGGTCAATTGCTTTGACTTTTAGTACTCAAACTTTTCTCTTTTTCTTTTTATATAATACCAAGTAGTTTGAGTAATTACTCATTGTTAATATTATCTGAGATCTGATTGCACCAAATTCCTCTTCTGAACTACCCTGGACACAGAATTTCCTCACTTTTTTTGAAGTTTCCTAGGAATGGAATCTTTCTGACTTCGCTCACTACCTTAGTTCAATATTTTATCAATCAATAAATCCATCACTAAATGAGCATTAATTAAGCACCTGTTTCAGATCCTGTGCTAGATGTTGGAGAAAAAGAAAGGAAAGAAAACAAATGGTTCTCTCCATTAAGGAACCACAAAAACTCATGCAACAGAATTTGGACCTGAAATTTCTTGATATTACAATGAGTGTGCTGAGCCTTAGTCTGAGCCTAACTATGGGTCATAGACTACACCTAATTGATGTACTCTAAACTGTGTTTGGGCAGCCTCTCAGTTGATCCATCTAATCACCAACAGCAATCATTTCTAGAGCCACCAATATTTCTAGAGCCACTCCATTTGTAATTTTCATCCTTCCCTAAAATGTAATTCTCCAAAGCTACATTTTCCAGATGTTAATATTTCTTATGACTGTTCAGTACTACTTGTACTTCATGAGGGCATGACTTCCCTGCATTCTCAATTGCCCTACTGCTGACATGTTTTTTGTTTATGACTGCTTTCTGTTTAATCCTCTGCTAATATGGAAAACAAGCCATTAGCCCTTCTACCTTCCCTTCCAGACCTCCAGTTCTCCCCACCTTTGCCTTCATAAGGGGTGCAGACTAGCCAAGTAACTATATTTCCATAGCAACCCAGAAGACTAGAGATCACAAAGATAAACTCTCATTTTTTTTTGCCAGGGCAATGTTCTCAAACCTACAAAAGTCCTTTTTTTCTGTTCTTTTAGAGCTTCAAAATACAGATTCTTAATACTGGTTATTAATTGAATTGTCTAGTGCAAGCCTTCTGGTTAGAGAAGTTTCCTCCAGTCATTGGCCAAAGACTAAAGTATCTGTCTTAGACTGTGGAGGCTTATTTCTAGCTAATTACACATGAAGAAATCTTCTCCATCAGTACTATCTGCCAAGGACCAAATACACACAGGAAAATCATGTCTGGCTTGACCATAAATGGTTTATGTGAATAGTGAGAATGTAACAAGAAGCATGGGTGAGGAGGTTGGAGGGAGAGAAACCTGGCTGATTTTTCAGTTCCTCAAAGAACAGTTTAGTTCTTCCACTTTTTATATAAAGGTATTTTTTCAAGATCATAAGCTCAAAACAAAAAAAGGTGAGCTTCTATGACAAGAGACAGATAGTCTCTATCCATCAGACTGCCATTTTGGTCTTTCTTTTTGTTCTTCTAGTGATGCATGGGTCCTGCCACCAGCATTGCTACAATATCTCCTTCTTACATGGGTTAGCTTTCCCTCTCAAATTTATGTTTTCTTTAAGTATGATAAGCAAGCCATTTATGTTCAGTCATATCTAAATTTTATGATTCCATTTGAGGTTTTCTTAGCAAAAACACTGGGTTTGGCATCTCCTTCTCCAGCTCACTTTTCATATAAGGAAACTGAGGGAACAAAGGTGAGGTGATTTGCCTAGGGTCATACAATTAGTAAGTGCCCGAGGTCAGTTTTGAACTCAGGAAGCTGAGTGTTCATCTATTGTACCACCTAGCCCTCAAGTCTCAAGTTCAATTGTACAAATCAGAGTAACTTTGACTTATCTCTAGATGAGGACTCCTTTTTATGTTTGGTCATTTAACTAATTCTAATTCCATCTGAGAGCCAGTGTGAAAAGATTCTGGGATTTAGACTCAGGGAACATGAGTTCAAATCTCAGCTCTGCATCTTTTGACTTCTTGCATTTGTGATCTTTCTAGGTTTATCTTTTTGATATGTAAAATAAAGGGGTTAGATTTATCTGCTAATTACACTATCATATATGACAAAGCTCTCCATATTTTCTATGACAATAAATAAATTATTTGTTCCTTTGTTACATTTAAATACAAAGTTCACTCCCTCCTTCCTTCACCTCCCCTATTAGAGAAGACACCATTTGACAAAAAAATATGCATATGTAAAGCTATGTCTTATTTATCTTTATCTATCAGTTCTTTCTCTGGGGTTTCTCAAATACTCCAAGAGACTCCACCATCATTGAAGGAACTGATGGAGTCTCAATGCAGATTGAAGCATACAATTGTTCATTTTATTTCCTCCATGGATTTTTCTCTAGTGTAAGTAATATGTGTCTTCTTTTATAATATAATGAACATGGAAATACGTATTGTATGATAATGCAAATACAACCTATATCATATTATCTGCTTTCTTGGGGAAGGGGGAGGTATGGTAGGGAAGGAAAAAATATATTGTAAAAATGTCAGAAAACAATTATCAAAAATTGTATTGACATGTAATCTGGAAAAAGCTAAAAATTAAAAACAAATTTAAAATGTTCTAGAATAGTGATGGGCAAGCTTTTTAAAGAGGGGACCAAAGGAAAGGAAATGCTCATCTGTCAGTCTGTTTCTAAGGCAACTCTTTCAAAGTTTCATTATATTTTTTCCTATTAATTGTATTCATCTGATTAGGAATAATGTCACTCAGCTGGATAGAACATTTCAGAGGGCCATAGTTTGCCCATCACTGTTCTAGAATTTCACAAGAATCTACAAGTTCCCTGGGTTGTATATTCCATCTTTTTCTCCTCCTCCTCCTCCTCCTCCTCCTCCTCCTCTTCCTTCTTCTTCT
>NC_058130.1:359775409-359836016 GCF_016433145.1 Gracilinanus agilis | reverse complement strand
AGGTCCCTCTCTCTCTCTCTCTCTCTCTCTCTCTCTCTCTCTCTCTCTCTCTCTCTCTCTCTCTCTCTCTCTCTCTCTCTCTCTCTCTTTGGTATAGAGAGGCAGAAATTCAGATATATCTCCTGAACCAGCCCTGCAATATATCTTTCTTTCACCATGATCTTTCAAATGTCACTGATAACACTTCAGGAAGCACATTTCAACAATTCTTTCAGTAACTGAGGATGTAATTTGTATGGTTTAGGTAGTTTGAAATGTTACAGTACAGTAGGTACTTTCTTACTATATTCTTACTTATGTTGACTCCCATTAGCCATTTTTCTTCTCTCCTTCCAGTCTAAAGGTCTTTTTCCTTGGCAGAGAGAATTGAAGCACTTGCTTCTTATTGAAGCAATTCAATAGGAATTGAGAAACTCAGCCTTCTTTGTCCTGTCAATTGTCATTTTCCCATCTTACCTCTAGAAGTAGTCATATTCCTTCTTCATTTTTTTTGTAATAGAGATGAAAGCAAACAAACAACAACAACAAAACACCCACACTTTTTTTGTCTTCCCCCCCCTCCCCAATCTCAATTCATTCTGGATTTTTATACTTTATTGCCAAAGGAACAAAGGAATGAAGGAATTATTTTCTTTTAAAATAGTCCAATCTCTAGCTATTATAAAACATCACATTTTTATTCTTTTTCATTAGTCCTCTGATATCTTGGTTGATTATTCCATTGATAAGAGTTCTTAAATCTTTTAGAATTGTTTTTAAAATATCTATGTTATAGTATAAATAATACTGCTACATTTAGGTACTCATCATCTACTATTTATCTTTTGTTTTGCTTTCTTCTTCTCTATAGTTCTTTTAAGAATCCAAGTGAGTTAGGATCAGAAGGTAGGAGCCAACACATATCTAGTCTGATAAAGTAGCTATTGCTCTTCCATTCTCCTTTCCCACAAATCTTTTCAGTTAGCATCTAGATTTCCTTGTAACCCTTTTCAACAGACAAAACATGCATTCAGAGAGGAAAGATGAGAATAGATTGAACCAAAATCCAATCTTGTCCAAGCCAATCCAATAAAATTTTTGTTAAATGCCTTCTATAGCCCCAGTACTATTGAGTGAAGAGAATGCAATGAGCAGATTTCAGCAAAGGGAAGAAAGCAACCCCCTTTGAAGTAGTAACTGAGATTTCTACCAAAGAAAAAAAGAAAAAGCCTTCCAGCATACAACAAAAACAAAAGCACATCCTATAGTTTTCTCAATAAATGTCTGCTCTGAGACATGATAATCTCATAATATGAGATACCCCTGTAGTTTCTTAAAAGCAATATGAATCAGCAAAGTTCAAGAAACCTCAGTATAGATGGAATACTCCTCACAAAGTGTTGTTCAAGCATAAAACTAGTACTATCAACAAATGTCCAGAAAAGTCTTATCAGGGATAGGATTTTGCAGAGTGAATATAGCTATGGATTTGCAGGCTCAAGTGAGAACTATCATCATCATCATCATCTCCTCCTCCTCCTCCTCCTTCTCCTCCTCCTCCTCCTCCTCTCCTCCCCTCCTCCTCCTCCTCCTCTCCTTCTCCTCCTCCTCCTCCTCCTTCTTCTTCTTTCCTTATACATACAGCAATTGTTTACACAGTATAATTTTAAGAGTTGCAAGTGTCTTTCTTTCTTGTCCTAACACTTTCCCTGAAAGGTCTAATTGTACCACTATTGCTATAAAGAACTAGAAGACTTAGGGAAAATCACCTGGAAGACAGAACACTCTAATCAATGAATCAATCAATAAGTATTTATTTATTTAAACCCTTACTTTCTATCTTAAATCGATACTAAGTATCAATTCCAAGGCAGAAGAAGAGCAAAGGCTAGGCAATTAGGGTTAAGTGACTTTCCGGGGGCTACACATCTAGGAAGTGTCTGAGATCATATTTGAACTCAAGTCCTCCTGAGTCCAAACCTGGTACTCTATCCACTAAGCCATATAGCTGTCCCAATCAGCAAATATTAAGTATTTTCTTTGTGCCATACAACCTGCTCAAGCAAAGGAGATACAAAGAAATCTACACACACACAAAAGTCTCTGTTCTCAGGGAGCTTATATTCAAATGAATAAGAAAACTGGATATCAATAATTATACAAAATAAATACAAAGTAGTTGGAAGATATTTTTTGTGTTTTTGTTGGGGAATTTTTCAACTTGAGTTCCTGGTTAGCACACAGAGAATCTCAACCACTGGCTAGATAGATCCAATGAGTGTTGAATAACTTGAGTTAAACTAGGAAAAAAAAAGATTTATTACCTTGCTAATAAGGAAGGCTACTTACCAATAGCAGCCTCAGTTTCCTAGGGCACAGATTTGGATTTTCATGATTGTTTCTGGCCTTCATAGAATACCCAATCTTTTAGCATCATTCTGCAACAATTTACGATAGGTAAATAAAACTTTCACAGAAGGTGGAGAGGTTGAGAAAAGGAGAATAAGCATAAGGGAAAATGGGGAGGAAGGATCTGGAAGAATTTATGCCAAGCAACTAGCCTGGTTTGTTATCAGAATGATAAAATATTATCTGTTCAAGGGCAAAAAAGAAGAGAAAATGATTAAATACTAGTGCAATTGTTAAAAGAAGTCTGGTTGATTTAAGATAACAGGATTAAGGCAACCATTTCAACAGAACTGCAGTATCTCTTATCTGAGGACAACAGATAGTTTTTAGAACAGTAGATTGAACTGACTGCATGCCCTTACACAGTTATATTCCATTTCTCTTTTGGTGTCATTTATTGTTTCATAAGGTGAAAAAAATACACAAGTAAATAGAAAAGGAGGTTGATCTAGTCATGTGGTGAGAATAAAGAAGAGCATGATGAATAGCTCAAATATTGCTCTCCTGATCAAGAAACTGAATGAATATCCTAGACCAGACTTTTGCAAAGTCTCCAACATCATAGAGAAATTTGCTCTGGAGGTTTCATGGGAGAAAAAGAACAAGAGTTCCACAGGAAAAAAAAAGACCATCTAGGTAGTTTAAGAGTTGTACATATCAACTTGGCTACCGATCTACTAACATATTGAAGAATAATCTAGAAAAACTATGGCAAAAAAGAATATATCATATTAACATGCTAACTTTCTAAAGTCCCAAAAGAATAAGACACAGGAAAGGTAAATTCTGTTGGGTAAAGGGAAGTAGTAAAAGTCCAAATCAGAGGGAACAAAATGAGGGCAGCACTGGGGACTGTGGATTTAGGTGAGAAAAAGGAATTAACAAGACCAAGGGGAATGTCAAAATAAAGATGAAAAGTCCACCAAACAAAATATACCCACAAACCAAATAAATATTCATTTAACTGACTTTAATTTAAGCCAGTGATTGATGGGATTGATGTTCATTCCAGGAAAACTATGATGGAGATCCATGAAAGAATCCTGATACTACTGGGTGACCTCAAGTACTTAATCTTAATCACAAAATCTTAATCTCATTGATCTCTCAATTAACTAATTTGTAAAATGAGGATAAAAACACTTGTACTGCTTACCTCAAAGAGCTATTGTAAGGAAATTTGTTCCTAAACTTTTAAATTCTATGGGCAGGAGATTTTAATCTGAGGATTACATATTATATAATCAGTAAAATACATATGTATACATATATTTCTCACAACTATATTTCAATATAATTGGTTTCCTTAATAGATACATTATGCATTTAAAAACATTATTCTGAGGAGCCCCTAAGTTTCAATGGCCTGCTTATTCTATACAAAGGTTGTATATTATTTTAGGAGGCAAAATAGAATCTTAGAGAAGGTGCTACAGTAGAAGTCAGGATGAAAAGTAAAGATTTGCAAAGCTGCCTCAGTTTCCTTATCCTTAAAATGAGGATAGTTAGCATTTCCATAGTGCTTTAAAGTTTGCAAAGGACTTTACAAATTTTCAATTTATTCTTACAAAAGCCACTGGAAGAAGAAACTATTGTTACCCCCAGTTTATAGATGAAGAAAATGAGGCAAAAATTAAATGAATTATCCGTCATCACATGGCCAGAATGTATCTGAGGCAGAATTTGAACTCAAGTCTTCCGGATTCCAATTCCACTGTTCTATCTGTTATCCTTCCTCACTGCCAGACCACATGGTTATTATGTGGATCAAAATAAATAATGTACATAAGACATTTTGCAAACCTTAAAGCACAGTATCAAAGTCAAATGATAGCAAGAGTAGTAGTAGTAGTTATGGTAGTAGTAGTAGTAGTGGTACTAGGTGTAGTAATTCCTCTTCATAGTCGTAGTAGTAGTCATAGGTGAAGCTATGTAGTTGTAATAGCAGTAACAACAGTCATCATAGTAGTATATAAATTATATCACAATTTAAGGGAATGTGTGATAATTTTCTATGTGAGTTTGTGTGTTGTGGTGGGTCAATAATGGAGTAGAAATTGGCTGAGGATACACTAGTCCAAAGACTACAAAAGCTTCTCATGCAGAAATTGAAATTAGAATATAATTATGCTTTCCTGCACATCTGGCTTCAACAAGTACATTGGCATTCTGTCCTAGATTCTTCTTCCTGCTTTACATCCAAAGATTCATTAGGTCTGAAGTACTAGCAGTTGGAAGGGTGGTTCCATAGGAAAAGGGATAGCATGAAATTTTAAAGGTGAAAGCAATGACACCCAAGCCACAGCAGTCCCTTTATCACTATGGACCCTTGATTTATAGGTGACAGGATGAAACTGTATGGATACAGCTTGGAGGCTTTGACCTATACCGCTTGAGGAATTATTAGGATAATTTGAAGTTGGGTAGAATTTCGGATTCTGAATGAGAGGGACCAGTAAGTTCAGAAGTTGTGAAACTTTTAACAAAGAATAGTGCAAAACAGGTTGGGGATTGATACAAAGATATCTGGACAAAAGACTCTAGTGAGCTGGGTTTCTGTTTTCAAAGGCGACTCTAAGGCTAGTCAGAAAATGTGTCTTCTTTGGTAAGAGGCAGGTACATAGATCTCTCAGGTTCATTCCTCCTTACCAAACTTGGAGAGTTCATTAGAATGAGAATACTTGGACTGGGAGATTAAAGTTTGTGTCTAAGTCTGTAGGTGAATGAGTGCTACTTTTGACTCCAAGGGATGTGTCTGTTCTGTCTTTGTTGTTGTTGTTTAGTTGTGCCCAACTCTTTATTACCCTATTTTGGGCATTTTTTTGGCAAAGATACTGGAGTGGTTTGCCATTTCCTTCTCCAGCT
Source organism: Gracilinanus agilis (assembly GCF_016433145.1). Taxonomy (NCBI): domain Eukaryota; kingdom Metazoa; phylum Chordata; class Mammalia; order Didelphimorphia; family Didelphidae; genus Gracilinanus; species Gracilinanus agilis. The sequence continues at coordinate 359,830,763 of NC_058130.1, read as the reverse complement.
TACTTTACACATGAGGAACTGAGGCATATAGGGTTAAATGACTTGCCAAGACCCTACAGCTAGGAACTGTCTGAGGCTGTATTTGAACTCAGGGAGGTGACTCTTCTTGATTCCAATCATTCTATCTACTGTACTACCTACTGCTGTTGAACTGAGTTACTTAGCTCCCCAAATGGGAGAGCTCCTTCATATTGTATTATCTGGTATACATTTTTATACATTCTGGTTTCTATTTTCTTACGAATGTAGATAAATGAATTTCTTTATAGCTTCCTTTGTATGTTCATTGTGAAAATGGCATTTGGTGGAAAGGATTGGTTATAAAACTTGGGACCTCCTTTCCCTACTAAGAAACAACTGTTAGAAGTTTAACTTAAATCTGAAAACTACATTTTACACTAATAATATTTAAAAGAACAAATGGATAGAGTCCTAGTCCAGTACCCCTTTTCTTTCTGAGGGGTGCACACAACCTCTTGCTTTCTCTCCTTACAGGAATTAGTTGCTCTTGGAGAAAGATGAGAAGAGAAGAGGCTAGAGATATCTTTTCTGCTTGCCTTTCAACCACACACACAACAAACACGCCCCTTCTCTATGTGAGGGGCAGCCTCATGACATTAATTGGTAGTTTTCTAAGTCAAACTCACAGGGATCTGTTTTCTATTTGAGTTTGACATCATAGATATGGAGTAGGTGCTGGATAAATGTTTGCCGGATTGATTGCTTGATTACATAAATGATGATAGATGCATGAAGGCATGTGTGAACATTTGATTGGTAGCACCTGGTCCTTACTATTAAGTAGGGTCAAGCATTATTTATAGTGCCCCCTACCTGCTACACCTGCACAATAATCTATCTGTCAGTCTCTCCTAAACACCTGAAGACTGGGAAAGAAGCTATGATACCAATGGGAATATAATAATATAATATAATATAATATAATATAATATAATATAATATAATATAATATAATATAATATAATATAATATAATAGATATAAAGTATCTAATGGGATTTTAAATGGTTTATTTTTCCAAAGAGGCTGCCTCTAGGGGAGAGAGTATTGTTGCTCTAGGACAATTCCATACTTTACCCAAGGGCCATCATGTTGTAACTCAGTGGTTCTGTAAGAGGGAGATTTTAGGTATTTATAGATATTAATTAAAAATATGGCCACCAGGATTCAACAATTCAGATTGATTCCATAATTAAAATAGACCCAAGTCAGCATCCAGTTTAAGGTAGTTTATTTACAATTAGGAAGGTAAAAGGTAGGTAAATAGAGAGAGGGAGAGGCCAGTCCAGGCCTGGAGAGGCCTGGACAGAGAGAGAGAGAGAGAGAGAGAGAGGTTTAAAAGACTAATTAAACTAGGTTATAAGCCACAAGACTTTAGAAGACAGAGAGGCTATAAGCCTACTTAAGGCAGAGTTTGGAAACGCCAAGATAGGCCAAGGAAGTCAGCCTAACTTAACCACGTGACAATTCAGAGTAGAAGCATTCTGAGGTCTCAGCTGAGCACCTTCAGCCCCAAGTCCAAAGCCGGAACTCCTGAACTCCTGAACTCCTGAACTAACTTTACCAGGTTGTAACCCACGTATTTAAAGAAATAGCGTCTCTCGTCATTTCTTGTTGGCCACTTCTAATTCAAGTGGACCAATGGCAGCCTCTACACTGATTCAGACTGCCCAAAGGGCAGTCCCTTGTTCTTGATTTGATATTTATTGTCACGTGTGGGTAACTTATCTCCACTCCCCCTGAGGGAGGTGGGGATGATATAATATAGATGTCTAGGGTAAGTAGATTTTTGACTATGAATGGGTTAGAGTTAATTTCATTTACATAGTTCCCAAACTTTTTTGGCCTACTGCCCCCTTTCCAGAAAAAATATTACTTAGCGCCCCCTGTCACATACTATCACCACCCTCTTACAGTTATTCAAGGCCCCCAAATGCACCTAGGCCATGACCACCATCCCCTGGATCGTTGCAGCGCCCACTTTGGGAATCTCCTTTGTAACTCAAACAAATATATCTCAAGAAACATGCCTTCCAATTGGCTAAGGTATTAAAATACAACAAGTAATAGTAACCAAAATAGTTTAAAAGAATAGAATTCCCCTGTAATTTAATCTTTTATGATTATTTTTCTTTAGCAAAAGCCATTCTGAGATGACTGACAAGGTAAAGGACAGATGAAATAAATCTTGAAAGATCATATGTATTTGAAATGCCCAGTATTTCTCTAGTCTCAATACTATCATAACAGCTTGGTTCTCACAATGACATATACCATTTCTAGCATAAAAGAACTCTGAAATTTATCCTTTTTAATGATACTGCTGGAAACATTAGAAATCATTAAAAAAAAACCTTTTGTCTTAGAATCAATAGTTTTTCTTGGTTCCCAGGCAGAAAAACAATAAGAGCAAGGCATTGGGGGTTAAGTGACTTGTCCAGTGATACACAGTTAGGAAGTGCCTGAGACTAGATTTGAATCAGGACCTCACATCTCTAGGCCTGGCTCTAAGTCAACTGAGCCATCTAGAAGTCCCCTGAAAATAATTTTTGAATGATATTAATTTGAAGACTAAAACTTTAATGTTCTTGTACACCCAGGCTCTTGTTTCATGATCATTATGGAGCAAAATGAAAATAGTCAGAACATTAGATAATTTTTTTTGTTCTGAGATTTTAGGACAAATGACTGAATAGGCAGCAATTTTGTGATTTTTAACAACAGCAAAACTTGAAATAATTATAAGAGGTAGATGGTCATTCAAGCGCAAAAATAATGATTCTCAGAGCCTTAGGGTCCTCTTTCTGCTCGGCCCTTTGTCAAGCTGGCTGATCTTATAGAAACTGATATTTCAGCTATTCTTCAAGGGTATATTCAGACCAGTCTCTACATTCCTGTTATTGCTAGTTTTATGCAACTCCAGCAAGCTATTGCCATACGTTTCTCTGTTTTCACTTTCCTCCCTTTTCCTCTGACCTTGGACAAGGTAACCAAGATTTACAAATTTTGCACCTTGATCCTGACTTTGGAGTTAAGGGGTCTTGTGGATAGATAAAGGAGGAAGCCATCACAAGCAAACTGATGTGTGATAAGAAGCCATGGCAAATAAAGAAGAATAGTATATCATATTCAGGAAGCAGGAGAGGAGGAGCAGAGCCAAGATGGCATCTCAGTGGCAGGGAAAGCTAAAACCTCATTGACAATCCTTCCAAACAAATCTTTAAAAAGCACTTCGAAATGACAGGAGTCAAAAACCAACAGCAAGATGGAGAGAGAGGGCTTTCCTATGGAAAACAACTTGAAAGGTAGGCAGAGACATTAAATTTTCACATGATAAAGGGGAATGGAAGTTAAAGAACACACAGAGGAGTGCTGACTGATCATCCCCCCACCTACTTTGCCAGGTTCCAAGCCTAGGCATAGACTAATTTGTGTGTCCCAGGACCCTGCCTACACCATCAACAGAGCACCCCTCACCCCACATCCACCTTTGAAATCCCAACCCCTGGCACCAGCCAGCAGTGAGGCAGAAGACCATAGTGCTTGGCTTTTTCAAGCCTGCACTGTGGTGAAGACCTAGTCCTAGGGCAAAATATCCCAGAGTGATAAGTCCTGCAAGTCATTAGCAGAGCAGACAGAATCAGCAGATTTCAAAACTCCCAGTTCATAGGGAAAAAAGATAAAATAAAGGTTGGGTAAATGAGCAAAGAGTAAAAGAAACACCTAACATAGAAAATTTCTATGAAGACAAAGAGTATGTCACAGAGTCAAGACGGGATGTTGAGATCTAAACAACCACATGCAAAACTTCAAAGAAAAATAGGAATTGGTCTCAGGTGTTGGAAGAACTCAAAAAGGGTTTAAAAAATTAAATGACAGATGGAAGAAAAATGGGGGAAAGAAATGAAAGTAATGTAAACAGAATATAACAGCTTAAAAGGCAAAATTGGTCAAATGGAAAAAGAGGCACAAAGATCCAGTGAAGAAAATAATTTTTTAAAAAATCAAAATTGACCTACTGGAAAAAGAGACAAAAAAACCCAACAATCCAATAAAAAAAGAGTTTCCTAAAAAGTAGAATAGACCAAATGGAAAAGAAGGATCAAAAGGTCATGGAAGAAATTCATTCTTTAAAAATTAAAATTGGGCAAATAAAAGCTAATGACTTCATGAAGAAGCAGGAGATAAGTCATGGAAAATTGAATCCATGCATTTAGTCAGCACTAATGGCTTTGATAATTCCTGAGTCAGAGTGGTAGGGACAATCCAAGAATGAATTATGACCTTTGGGAAATCTGCACTTGTGATCAAGTGAGTTTGGGAGGAGAGATGGTGACACAGTTTTCCTCACTCTGTCCCTTTCTATCAGGGAAGCCATATGTACTGGGAATGAACTGTGCTCTGGAAATTCCCTGTTTTCCTCTGGGGTTTGAAAAGTTGTAGTCGTTGTCCTAAATGTTCACTTTCTAAGCCATTAATTCTGATGTAGTGTTCATAGTAGCCAGAAATCATATAAAGCTTTAATGCTGAAAAGTGCTTTGCATATATTATTTCATTTGATCCTCACAATACCTGGAAGAACCAGGTGCTACTAACACCAGGGCAAACCCTCTCAAGGGCTGAAGTGACTCCCACAGGTCCCACAGCTAATTTCTGAGGCAGGATTCAAACTCAGCTCTTCCTGACTCAAAGTTCAACATTCTATCCACTGAGTCATATAGTTGCCTACTATGTTATGTTTATCGGCAGAAACCCAAACTATCTGTTGCATTTTTTAAACTTAATATCATTTTTACAGATAAGAAAGAGAGAAAGGAAGTATTTTTTTAATGATGAGACATCTATTTGAGACCACTTGTCTGAACCTAGGAACTGGAGTCAAGAAAGCACAGTAGCAAGACATGTTACATTGTCACAGGCCTGGCAAAAAGTGTGTAAAGGAACAAAACCAATGAAATCAAAATTAGAAGGGAAGTAACAAGTTGGGAAAAAAATCTTTATAACAAAAACCTCTGACAAAGGTCTAATTACTCAGATTTATAAGGAGCTAAATCAATTGTACAAAAAAGCAAGCCATTTCCCAACTGATAAATGGGCAAGGGACATGAAAAGGCAATTTTCAGATAAAGAAATCAAAACTATCAATAAGCACATGAAAAAGTGTTCTAAATCTCTTATAATTAGAGAAACGCAAATCAAAACAACTGAGTTACCACTTCACACCTAGCAGATTGGCTAAAATGACAGCAAAGGAAAATAATAAATGTTGGAAGGGATGTGGCAAAATTGGGACATTAATGCTTTGCTGATGGAGTTGCGAAAAAATCCAACCATTCTGGATGGCAATTTGGAACTATGCTCAAAGGACTGTCTGCCTTTTGATCCATCCATACCACTGCTGGGTTTATACCACAAAGAGATAAGGAAAAAGACTTGAACAAAAATATTTATAGCTACTCTGTTTGTGGTGGCAAAAATTAGAAAAAGAGTGGATGCCCTTCAATTGGGGAATGGCTGAACAAATTGTGGTATCTGTTGGTGATGGAATACTATTGTGCTATAAGGAATAATGAACTGGATGAATTCCATGTGAACTGGAAAGACCTCCAAGAACTGATGCAGAGTGAAAGGAGCAGAACCAGGAGAACCATTGTGATAATGAGATTAAATCTACATTGCCCATTCTCAAATCTCATCACCAAAAGTGTAAACAACTCCACTTCTCTCAAGTCTGGAGGTCTGTGACCCACATGTGCAAGAATGGGTGATGAATCAGAATTGATTGACTGCCCCTTAGGCAGTCCTAAAAAATGCATCTGTTGTGATTGGCACCAAACTAAGAGGAAGGCACAAGAAGTGATGAAAGAAATGGCCTGGATAAATGGAAAGAATTTCCAGGGCTCATGCTCTTGGTTGCTTGCTTCTTGTGTTGGGTGACTAGACCTGAGGAGCTCGGACTGCTGGCTGAGACCTTAGACTGAGTGAAATTGCTATTAATCTCTTGGAATTACACATGGTGAATATAAAGACTAAATCTTCCTGGACTTCTCTAAAGAAACTGCTCTTTCAAAAGAGATTCTGTGTCTGAAGCTTCTGCTTCATTTATCTCTGGCCCTCTGGTCCTCTGGCCTTGGGCTCAAGGCTGAGTCTCCTCTGACTGGGGATTAATTAGATCTTCCTGGGTTAAACAAGGAGGCTGGAACAAATTACTTAGTGTGTTAGATTACTTATCCTATCCTATCCTCTCTCTGATTTTCTTATTTTATCTTCCTCTTCTCATTTGTAAATAAACTTCCACAAAAGTCATTTTTGACTTGAGGTTATTCTTTAATTCTACCCAAATTAATTTACCTATTTAGTGCCCTCACTAATTATTATTTTTATTGCATTATGATCTGAGAAGGTTACATTTATTATTTCTGCTCTTTTGCATTTGTTTGCAATGATTCTATGCCCTATAACATGGTCAATCTTTGTGAATGTGCCATGTGCAGCTGAGAAGAAGTGTATTCCTTTTTGTCCCTATTTATTTTTCTCCACATATCCTTATTTGGGGAGGGTCCGGATGCTTGTTTGTTCTCCTCCTCTGTTTGCTCGGTTGTCTGGATTTTCTCTGTGTAAAAGCTGTCGAGTGTTAAAGACTTCTTTTTCTTGTTATTATTCTTTCTCTCTCTCTTCTGAACTTCCTGAGGCTGAGTAGCCATCATTAGCCCAGCAGCTTCTCAGATTTATCCTCGCGCTCAGTGTCTGTTCGCGTTCTATTGGCTCCTGAGGTCTGAGTTCTGTTTTTTTCCAAGGTCAAGCCCCCTGGTGGGCCCTCTTGCTTGATCCTCTGCTGGAGGTTTCTTTACAAGTCTCAGGGCGCTGCTTCCACAGTCGTATACCTGTCTGCACTGGTTCCCCACTTAGGCTTTAGTTCCTGGTTGTGTCTACCTCCACCCACGCCTCTGCTCAGTCGGCACTCTGCGCCCAGCGTCCTGCTCCCGCCCGCGCTCAGATTTCGCGTGCGTTTTTGACTTAATGGGGTCCTAAGTCTTGCTGCTCTCAGGAACAGGTCCCGGAGCTGCCAATGACTCGATGGGTGCCCCAAACTTGCTCTATTTCTTTTTAGCTGGGTTTCGGAGCTATAGATGAGTGTGGAGGGGTTGGGGGTGGGGCGGTTGCTCAGCCCGCGATTTAGTGAGAGCCCTTTATAGCCTGGAAATGTCTCGATTCCACGTACCTTCCACGCTGTGTCCTGTTGTGGGGTTCCTCCGTTCGTCTGGACTTGTTTTTATGCCCCCTTGAGGAGTTTTGTGTGTTTTGGTCAGGAGAGGTTAAGAGCTGCTTCTTACTCTGCTGCCATCTTAACCCGGAACCTCTTCCTATTGCATTTTAAAAGAAGGATAATTTCTGGAGGAAGCTGTACATGCAGAGAGGGCTCCAACAACGCTTGCACAATTAGCCTAGTGGAGCCACTATATTAACTGTACAATGGTACCAGAACTCAGCTTCACTCACAATTTCCCCTGGTGGTTAGATTTACAAGCATAATAATATTCTTTAAGGGATGGCTATCAATGGGGATGACTAATCAATCAATTACCTCACCAGCCAAGCATTTATTAAATGCCTACTATGGAACTATTCTAGATGTGAAAGGATACAGACAAAAATGAAATTATTTCTGGTTTGCATGAACTTGCCTTCTATATCTATTGGAATAGCCATTCATGGTCTATTAGACTCCACTGAAAGGTGGAAGTCCTATGATTATATCTGATTAAAGTGTAGGCAGGATTATAAATGTAGTGTTGTAGGGGACCTTAAGAACTTATCTAGTCCAATTCTCTTGTTTTATAAATGAGGAAACTGAGGCCAAAAGATGTTAAGTAGATAGCCCAAGAGCACACAGATAGAAGAAGGCAGAACTGAAATATGAGCCTAGGTGCTCTGATTCCAAGTCTAATTTTTTTCCATTGCATTTGGTATAGGAATATGGTGAATTACTGTGCTGGAAATTCATGTTTGTTCATATTACCTGGGTCTTTGCAAATGCAAATAATTAACAAAAATTCTTCCATGATTTGCTATCATGCCTCTGCAATTACTGTTCCAAACTTGCTATTCTCACCTCAAGTCTCTAATGCCACCCTTGTGTTGCTGTCTCCTCAACTCTTTTTTTGACAAAATAAGATCATCTGTCACAAACTCCTTCATCTTGCCTTGATTATACTTCTAAAACTCTAATCTATATTCATCTATCCTTTCCTCCTTTGAACCAGTCTCTTAGGAAAAATAAATGGCCATTCTTCTTTCCTGAGTTTGCCCAACTTTTTAACTCATCCCTTTCTTTCTCTTCCAAAATAATTTCTTCTTCTCTATATATATGTTTTGCTTTTTTTCTATTGAATCCAAACTCTCATGTCCTGCCTATTGCCTATCTTCAAAAAACATTCATTTGTTTCTGTCATCCTCTCAAGCTATTGTATTATATATCTCCTCTCTTTCATTGCTAAGTTTCTAGAAAATATTGCTGACATTGCCTCCCTTTCTTTATCACCCACTCATTTCCCAGCTCTTCACAATCATGTTTCTAGTCCCACTTCTTGACTAAAACTATTCTCTCAAAATTTCTCACTCATCATTTACTCTTACATTTTTCAGACTTTCTCCTCTTTGGTTTCTTTGCAACTTTTGATTCAAATGTCCACTCTTTGCTCCTAGATACTCTTTTCACCCTTGACTTTAAAAAACAAAACACTGATCTCTACTGCTTCTTCTGTCTTTATAATTTCTCTTTTTCAATTTCCTTTTGATGAATCATCGATGATATGTCACATCATAATTTTGTGCAGATGATTCCTTAATCTACTTTATATATCCATTCCAAATCTCAGTCCAAAATCTTGTCCCATTTTGCTATCTGCCTATTGGATATCTCTGATGGATTTTTCATCAATGTCTCAAACATATCCAGACCATCCCTCTACTAAGCTTTTTTATCTGATGTGAATACTATTATCTCAGGCTCCTAGGTTTGTATTGTTGAAATTGTCCTTGATTTTTTACTTTCCTTGCCTTCTCATGATAACCATGCCAAGTTCTCTTAATATTTTGAATCAATCTAATTTCTCCACTCATATGACAATTATTTCAGTTTAATATGATCACCCCATCCTAGAATATTATAATAGCCTCTGAATTGTATCCTCAATGACCTCTCTCTTCTTCAACTCAACCTCTATGTGTCTAATGAAATAATCTTCAGGACAAGTTTGATTACGTTGACTATGTCACTTCCTTGCTGAAAAAGTTTCTGTGGTTCTCTATTATTTCAAAGAAACAAACTCTTTAGCTTGCTACTCATAGAATCTGATTTATAGCTATCTTTCCAGCCTTACTTAATGTTATTGCCTTTCATACATTTCTGTGCTAGGAAACTTCCTCCACTAGCTATTCACAAAATTTGACATTCTAGCTCATCCATCTGTATATTTGCACAAGGATCTTATACCTGGAAGGCATCCCTCCTCATTTCTGCTTCCTAAATTCCTTTTATTTCATCAGGAGTTAGCTCAGGTACTGCCAAATATATAGCAAAATGGAACAAGATTTCTGGACAGAAATTTGGAATGGATATATAAAGTAGATTAAGGAATCATCTGCATAAAATTATAATGTGACATATGATGATTCATCAAAAAGAGATTGAAAAAGAACAATTAGAAAGGCAGAAGAAGCAGTAGACATCAGTATGAAAAAAGTCAAGGGTGAAGAGAGTATCCAGGCGTAAAGGGTAGTAATTTGAAACAAAAGTTGCAAAGAAGCCAAGGAGGAGGAAGCCTGAAAAAATATAAGAGTAAGTGATGACTGGGAAATGTTGAGCGAATAGTTTTAGTCAAGAAGTAATGGTGAACCTTTTAGCGATCGAGTATCTAAATTGAAATCCTCACACTGCATGTGAACCCCTATCTTTCCCCATACAGGTGAGGGAGGAAGAGCTCCCATTGGGCTGCTGGGCAGAGGGGCAGGTGGTGGGAGAAATGTCCTTAGGTGCTCATGGAGAGGGGGAGGGGAGCAGCCTCTGGCACATGTTCCATAGGTTCGCCAACATGAACCTACTCCACGAAGCCTTCAATGACTCTTTGTCAGTATTATATCCCTTTTCAAATTACCTTGTGTTTATTTATTCATCTGTGTCCATGTAATGTTTTCCTGGAAGAATGTTGGTTTTTTTTGGGTTGGATCTGTTTCATTTTAGCTTTGAATCCTTAATACTTAGCACATTTCCTTGTAAACAGTAGGAGTTTAATAAATATATTTTCAATTTAATTGAATTGATATTGGGCCAAACATAATATGATAGTATTTAGTGTTGGAAAGGAGATTAGAGATCACTTAGTCCAGTGGTTCCCAAACTTTTTTGGCCTACTGCCCCCTTTCCAGAAAAAATATTACTTGGCCCACTGGAAATTAATTTTTTTTAATTTTAGTAGCAATTAATAGGAAAGATAAATGTACCTGTGGCCATCACCTCTCTTATGGATCACTGCAGCACCCACCAGGGGGGCGGTAGCACCTACTTTGGGAATCACTGGCTTAGTCGTATACTTCTTATCATTCTACTTTATAAAAATATCAATATATTGCAAATGGTTTTAGATTTCTTTTTTCTTTTTATTTTTCTGCTTCTCTGATGTTTTTAATATCTAATTCCTTTGATCTAAAAAAGACATAAGAGCGAATTTTAAATTGTACATTTCATGAGAAGTTCTGAATTTGAAAAATTCTTTTAATACAATAATCCTATAAATCAAATAAATACTTTTATATGGGAACACTGATAGATTCCAAAAGAGATTCATTATATGAAAATATACCATAAAACTAATAATTACATGGTAAAATATAACATAGTATCTTCTTTCCTAATTGTAGCTGAAAAAGAAAAGGAGAAAAAAACTGAATCAAAAGTCTGTAATAGTTTATAAGCAATTGATTCTTGTCATGGCATCTGGATACAATATTCACTTTGGGGCTTCAACTAGAACTCCAAACTATGAATATTCTAAATAGGAAAATGTCATTATACTTATTCTAGCAAAATAAATGTGTCTTTATGACTTCCTTGGGAGTGTATTTAATATTGTACAATGGATTTGATTGCATTTATTTGTAGGGATAGAAACATCACAAGCAAATGTGAATTAAAAGATTTTTTTAAAACACTTATCTTCTGAATTAGTATCAATTCTAAGGCAGAAGTGCAGCAAAGGCTTTGCAATTGGAATTAAGAAAATTGTCCAGGGCCACAGAACTAGGAAATGTTTGAGGCCAGTTGGGAACCCAGCTCCTCCCTGTATAATTAGAAAATCTTGAACCTTTGGACTACATTACCCAGCATCTCTTTCCTTTTAGTCTGCAAGTTGCGTGCTTATGTTGTCACAACTGTATACAAACAATGTAAACATGCAAGTTGGGGATGAAAAGGAAAGGGATACTGGGTAATGTAGTCTAAAGGTTCAAGATTTTCTAATTATACATCCCAATTACAGGCCTGGTGGTTTATCCTACACCTAGCTGTTCCTATTTAAAAAAATCATTAATTCTATTAGGGATTGTCTTAATTTTTTCCAAAGATAACACAAGTCAGTTGGTTATGTTTGAAAATAGCATATCTTTGAGATCAAGGCCACCCAGAGTATAGAATATGTCTCAGCTTCAAAGGCAGATCCCTCAAAGGAAAACTTCCTAGAGAGAGAAATATTTCTTCAAATATACCAGTCTTTCCACTGTGTACTATCATTACAGGGTTAAATAGGACTTATATGGGAAAATTCATCACGCACATAGATATCTATATCTATAAAATGTTTTTAGGTTTGCAAATCACTTTATATACATTATCTCACAAACCACCTGACAACTCTTTGGGATAAGTAATATAGATATGCTTGTTGTACAGATGAGAAAACTGAGGGTCAGAGAGATAAAGTAACATATCTTTGGTATATTGTGTTAACTCTATTGGCTATGAAATAAACACTTAGTCCCTATCTCTCTTAATTTTTTTCCCTCCAGGACATTGTCTTAGAATTTTCATTTCTAATCCAGAATGGAATTAGTTTCTTCTCCAAGCTCTAGAAATAAAGGAAAAATAAGTCACCCTAGAGAATTTATTAGACTATGAGCTTTTGAGAGCAGTCTTTTACTTTGCTTTATATGCCCAGAACTTAACACAATGCTTGAAAATAGTAGATGCTTAATAACTACTTGACTGACTGACTAGTTTGACATTATCATGAGACAACATTCTTTGAAGGAACTTAAAACCACAAGGTGGTGCTATTAGTCTGGGGGGGAATCACATGCATTCCTATGGAAAGTGGGGTACAATGAACTCTCAGAAAGTTGTCCAATTAGCAACCCAAGTTTACTTCCATTCCAAAGGTAGTACATACTAGAGTGCAGTGCTATATGTGAAGAACTTTAGGACTCTTTGGAAAGTAGAGCTTCATAAAAAAGGGAAAGAGAATTGTGATGATTAGGGGCTATAATGATCTCTTTGTGTGTTTGGCTACATTTTGTATGGACTATCATGAGTCCTTATATGTGTTTTTTTTTTAATTTTTGAGAGATGGAATGAAGATTGTCCTAAATGAGAACAGACACGAGGTTTTCAGAGATTTTATTTTTCTTTCAGAGATTTTCTTCAGAGTTGTTTGGAGATTTAATAAGTTAAAGCAAAGTACTAATTTATTTTTGAGGTTAGCCTTCAAGATTCTCCCCTCTCCAAGCAATCTATGAGCATATGATATTAAGTTAGTTACATAAGTCATTTATATCTTAGTACAATAGGGTGGGTGGATGGCAAATCAGCTCAATATCAAAGACAAGCTTTAATGAACTTTTCTCAATCCTCATCCTTTTTGATATCTCTGCAGACTGTAATAGTGATAGTCATTCTCTTCTCCTTGATATTTTCTTCTCTTAAGGTTTTTGTGACCCTTTTTTCTCCTGGTACCGTTCCTTCCTGTTTGACCATTCCTCAGGCCTTTTTTGGGGGTCTTCATCCAGGTCATACCTGCTAACCATAAGGATTCCCCAAGACTCTCTCCTGGACCCTCTTCTGTTCTCCCTCTATAACATCTTGCTTGATGATCTCATCAGCTTCAAGCAATCACCATCTCTGCACAGATGACTTTCATGTCTTTTTAGCAAGCCCTTACTCTATTCTGACCTTTGCTTTCACATATCTATCTGGGTATTGTGGACATCTTAAACTGGATGTCCCATAGATAGACATCCTAAACTCAACATGTTCAAACTCATTACTTAGTACTCATCATATTTCCTTATTCTCCAAATATTGCCTCATTCCTAACTTCCGTGGTGTTATAAAAGGCATCACCATCCTAGTCACATAAGCTCAGCAACTTAGGTATTATTCTTGATTCCTCACTCTCTCTCTTTCCTCTTATCCAATCAATTGCCAGAATCTTCATAACATCTTTAGTATATTCCTTTTTTTCACCTATGACACCAGCACTACTTTGATGTAGGTCTTATCTCATGCCTAGACTCTTGCAACTAACTTTATGGTTGGTCTCCCTACCTAAAGCTCTCCACACTCCAATTTATCCTCCATCTAGCTGTCAAAGTGATCACTCTAAAGTGCAGATTTGGCCATATAACTCTTGATACTCAACAAACTCCCTTTGTTCCATATCATCTCCAAGATTCAACATAAAATCTTCTTTTTTGTCTTTTAAAATGGCTCCCTTCTTGCCTTTTTAGTTTCTTACACCTTAATATCGTCCACATATGGTATAATTCTGTGACTGGCATCTTGCTGATCTTTGCACCTAACATTCCATCTTCCAACTCTTGGCATTTTCATTGGTTATACTCCATGTATGAATTTCTTTCCTTCCTAATCTCTAGATCTTATTTTATATACATATACATGGATGTATATATACACACATATGCATACACACATGTGTGAACACAAATATGTGTATACCAAAATATATGCATATTTACACATATCATATATTCATAGTTATTTACATGTTATCTCTCCCATTAGTCTTGAGAATAAGAAATACTTTTGCCTTTCTTTGCATCCCAACAATGAATGCAATGCTTGGCACATAGTAAATATTTTAAATAAATGCTGGTTGATTTAACTTTACCTAATTCACAATATTGCCTACTCTGCTTACCATTCCTTTGCATTGATTCCTATTTTCTTTGGCCATATCCTATACCTAAATGATACCAAATTTTCTTGGTCTTGATGGCCAGTAGTCTTTAACTTTGTTATGACATCCTACTCTCTTTCTTCCAGAAATTTTAAGGAAAAGTTGATAACTTAGTACAGAAGCCAAAATGTGTTATTTATTCACTACAGACCCACAGTGCATAAAACTAGGCATGGTTAAGACCATCCAGTGGTGTCATCTTTTCACCTGGAAAATCTTAGCATTTTAATCCTTTGCATAGGACCTTTTAGATAGAGGTTATCACTCTGTGAATACAATTGAGCTCATAGAGTCCAATTCACAACAAAGTCATGATATTTACAGACATGAAAAATTCCTTCCTGATTGAATATTTTGGTCCAGGGATAAGGCCTCTAGGCAAAACCAAAAGGACTATAAAAGTGTTTCTTTTCTGAATCTAAGTCTATAATCAGCCCTAGGCTACCTTCATCTGTTCAGAGAATGGAGATCAGGTGTGCTTTAGTTTATTTTTCTAACTTTAAGCCAGATGCTTCTTTCCCTTTCTTCCCATCAACCCGAGTCCCCAGTAGGGGGCAGTTCAATTCGAGGCTAAAGAAGATAAAAGAGAAATTCAGAGAAGCTACTTGAAATTCAAACTTTTTAATCCAGACTTTTTAGTCAAGTTTTCATTTGTTAGTCTTTCAAATTAAAAGGCATTGTTAAAAAAAAAACCTGAGATGTACTAATTTTCTGACGTAGATTAAAGAAGAGGGAGATTACTGAAAGAATGTAAATCCTTAATTATTTGTCATTAAAAAAATACACATATTCCAACACTTCAGAATCTTTAGGAACAAGAGATACACATATTCCAACACTTCAGAATCTTTAGGAACAAGAGATACAAAAAACAGTGATGAGAGCTCAGAAATATAATGCCATTTTTTTTATAGTAGATGCTGGGAGCCAGAGTGCTACAAAAAGGTATACCATAGATGACCTGGACAGATACTTTACACCTGAATAGCAATAGTCTTCTAAAAATGGTATTTACAATGTGTTTATCAAAGACAACAGATGTATTTCTTATAGAAAAAGTATCACAGAGAGTTGGTTCTTGCTTTATTAGAACACTCGAGAACTTGAAGTTTCAAGGATATTAATCATCATGCTGATGTTGAAATTTAATATGTATATATAATATATATAAAATATAATATATACATATGTATACGTATATATTATATATATAATGTATTCACTAATTCACCTGTAGAATGACTAGAATTGTTGTAGTAGTCATGTAAACCCAAAGTATGAAGTGAATAGTTTAATGTGCATCTTTGAAATATTCAGCATAATCCATCTATTATCTTTACCTAAAGTAAATAGAATTTTTGAGTTAAGCAGGGTAAACTGAACTTTCTGGGACTGGACTTAAAAAAAAATATCTTATGGGTCACATAGTGCCCCCGCCCTCTGCCTCAAGGCTATACTGTTCCCAGGCATCCTCTTGAGACAGATATATGAGGAAATGTTTTCCTTAGTATAGCTGTTTCTCCCTTCATTTGACCTTATCTAAGAGGTCACTCTTGAATTGATTTGTGATTTGTTCTGTATGGTGCTATAATGCTAACTCTAAGACACAATGGAAAGAATGTTGAATTTGGAACAAGAAGACCTGGGTTCAAGCCTTGCTTCTGCCATTTAGCAGCTGAATAACCTTAGACAAGTAACCTCACCATTCTGTGGTTTAATTTTCCTCATCTGTAAAATAACCTGGTTGGAACAGATCATCTTTTAGGTCTCTTTCAGCTCCAAAATCATGAGTCTATATAAGACTATAAAGTATATGTAAAGAGGGTGCAAATATTATATAACTATATATACACTTGCACTCAACCATCTTTTCATCATGGGGGGGGGAACGACAAAGAAAATTGATTTGGCCAAAATAAATGAGGGTAGGGAGCAACAGTCAATTTTTGAATAATTGTACTAGATTGTGGTGTATGTCCCAGAATTTGTATTCTGGGAAGGGTAATTCTGTTTTGAGAATGTGGCAGGATAACTTAATAGTTTTTATATATAAAACAGTTTCTATTTTGTGCATTTCTGTGGCTGTGCTTCCGGCCTCTGATGATTAATGCATTCATTTATGTTCCTTGCTTTGGGTAAATCGCCCATTGCCCTATCAGCTCAAAGCCTGTGACCGGTGTCTCTGTGTGCTAATGAATGTACAAGGTGACTGGGGGAGGGCCTGGGGGGTGTTGTACTAATGCTATCGTTTATGCTGTACTTCCTAAGAGACTCTCTCTTCGTTCTCTTGCAGCTGCCACTTCAATATACCACTGCTGCCTTCTTCAGTGGAAAAAGTCATCCATCTAAACAAGGCAATCATACCCCTCTCTTGCACCCCCCTCCATTGTGTTCTGCCTTTCAATTTCTATTCTCCTTTCTGCGTGAGACCCCAGCTCCCATTCCAGACGGGGGGGCGTTCTTTTGAACCTCCCAGCCTCAGATTAAAATGGAGCTTTACGGAAAGGTAAGATTTGGGGGCTCTGAAGGAGGGGGGTGGTGGGAAAGATACACTTTCTCAGAAGACTGTAGCCGGAATGGTTGCTAAGAAAAATCCTTCCTGCTCATGTATGTTGTGGACGTGGATTACTGCTTTACATGAGTGTGCGAGTGGATGTTTATCTTTATTGTATTTATGTGGGAGTTATTTTTTCCCCCTCAAAGGTCTGTCTATGAAATTAACAAAACTGCAAACCTTTCCGTTCACCCCAAGGAAATATACAAACTTTCAGGTTTTGGAGTTATGTCCAAATAGAGAGCACACTTGGTTTGTGCTTAGGCTGGATACAAAGTAAGATATTCAACCTGGAATCTAAATGTGCTTTACGGGGGGGGGGATGATGAAGATGAAATATCTCTAGACTTGGATGAGATGGATTCACTTTCTCTAGTGTATTCAGAGAATGGGAGGGGGAGATAAAGGGAGAGAGGGAGGCAATAGGGAGGAGGAGAAAGGCTAAGTGGCCAGGACCAGGGAGAGAAAAGAAGCTGTTTAAGTGTTTGCTGGGAGATGTAGTTCGCTTCTTAGTCTGTTTGATTTTAAATAGCCTTCGAGAGTGAAGCGAATGTACTACAACTCCCAGAGGAAAGCGGGGTCCTTGGTAAATTCGCGCGTGCGGCAGGAGGGACAGCTCCGGTGCTGATGTTGAAGCCGGTTAGCAAACATCAGAGTGTATGTTCAGAGTGTGTCGAGAGGGTGTGTTGTGCATGCATGATCACTCCGCTAAATCTAGAGCTGTTTTAGATTGAGCTAGCGCAGCATTTGTCGGAGATAAAGGAAGGACACGTTGTTGACAATGAGACACGAAGCGCCCATGCAGGTTGGTCTATAAAAGTGTTATGCATGAAGAGAAGGGATAAATGGGGAAGGGGAGACAGGAAAGAAAATAGAAGGGAGAGAGGACAGAGGAGAGAGAGAGAGAGAGAGAGAGAGAGAGAGAGAGAGAGAGAGAGAGAGAGAGAGAGAGAGAGAGAGAGAGAGATGCTTTTCTCCTAAACCTTCTTTCTGTGAGTGCAAAACTATGCCAGACCTTTAGAAAGGAAGCGTTTGTTGCTTCCACCGGTAGAAATGTTACCTACTCCGTGGCTCAGTCATTGTGGCAGACTGTGAATCATCTGTGCACAGTGTGCTTGTAACTAATTCTGTTTGTCTTCTTGGGTCTACAGGGTATTCATTATTTTCCTGAGCTCTGCAGGGAAAGCAATAGTGCATGTCTAGCATGTAAACCACAGCTAACAAAAGTCAGAATAATATAGCAATAGTGCATTTGCATTGATCCAACTGCTTGTTTTTGGCTTTTTCATTTGGTGCTCTCCATACAAATGTAGACACTTCAAGGGAAGCTCAGAGAGGTCTAGGTACAAGCACTCTCTTAACTGGAGTCAGTTCACACAGAATTTCACTTTCTTAAGAGCCCCAGGAATGCAGATAAAATAAATCATTTCATTCTTGAAAAATCTGGTTTTTTCATGCAAGAATCACTTCAAATACCAGGGGGAAATGCAAACATAGTAGGGTTTGGTCAAGCTGAGACAGTCTTTTATGTCCTTTACTCAGGCAACCTACTCATTTTATATACTCTGAAGTGCCTGAGATCATTCATATGCCTTGTGTCCGTTCAATTGTCTGTTGTAATTCCCCATTTGAAACATCTGCATATATTTGGTTTTTTTTTCTGATCTGGTATGAGGTATATTTGCATGTGGGTTTTCCCTAAAATGTTAGTTGTGAAAATGGGTGATAGTTGCTTATTTGCATGCTGAACAAGTTAACATGAAACATCAACCGGTGCTCATTAAACAAGGGTTATCCCATTGCATAACTGAATGGTTGCTTTATGAATGAGGTTGGAGAGAAGAATGGATGGAGCACACCATTTGGAATGTGTTGTCTCCTTTGAGAGAGAACATGTCCTGTTTGCCAAATGAAACAACATAAATATTTAACTCTAATTCCAATTTAAACGTCCACCAACTGTTCTTTTTGTGATCTCAGGATTTTTAACATATGGTTTCATTTACTTTTAATTTATTTTATTGCTTATTTATTCTGAGGTACATTGACTAGGCTTTAAAATGGAAAATCAATAACATTTCATTGTTTGTTGAAGGGTTATATAACAGAAGCCTGAATCAGTTATTAAAGTTTTGATTTGTTAAATGGCAGTGGTAGTATTATTTTTTCTTTCTTAAATCTTTGGTTATGATATTGTTTTCATATTAGAGCTGAACATTTTAAAAAGGCTCTGCAGAAAAGAAAAAGCATAGTCTGTCATATTAATATTTGATTGTGAATAAATCTTTACAATGATCGCTATAACTTATACCTATCAGGCACACCTTTAGTTAAAAGATAAAATAAACAATGAAGCCAATTTCACATTTCTTGTGATTTTCCTTCAGGATTAGCTCCAGCTATCAAGGAGAGCTGTAGTTTGAAATATTTAATTGTATGAATCTAGTATGTGCTGAAAAATGGCTTTGTTTCTAAACATTTAAAGATAAGATATGTGGCTTACAATTATGTATAGAAAATGGAAGTCAGTCTATTAACAATAATTTTTAAAATTAGTTCATTTTAAATTTAAACTCAAGGAATATGGAAATGGATTGTAGGTGGAATCATAAGTTATGATTTATTTTATATGTTGGACAGTAGTTTTTTGAAGAGAGAAAGTTAAATAATGAATAAAACACATAGTAGAACTAAGTTGGAAATAGAGAAATCAGAGATTATTCTCCTTCATATCTTTTTGTTGAGGATTACATCTTAATTTAAATTAACTTGTAAATCAGTTGTTATTTCAGTCATTCCCCTTCATCTCTTCCTTTGGCTAATAGCAATTGATTAAATGTGATGATATAGAACTGAATCATTTAAAGATAAAGCTTTAAACAATATGACTTGTGAAAAGTGATAAATTATGTCTAGATAAGCAGTATCCCAAACTATAATTACATAGCTAGTTGTCTTTAACATATAAAATGTAATCAAGATAATTAGTTGAGGTTTTACTTATTGCTTCCACTTAAGGGCAGCACTGTACAATCAGATACTTTTAAAAACATGCCTAAAATTATTCTTATTAAACCTTCAAGAATATGAGTCATAAGAAAAACATGACTTTACAGGTTCATCCTATTCCTAAGTGACTTTTCCTTTAAAAACAAAGCATGATATTAATTTAGCTGATTTAGTGATGCTGCACATAAATGAGCTTCTAACTGATGGCAAATTTTTCTGAGTTAGTTATTATCCTCATGTTAAAGGATATTTTTCCACTTTTGGTTTACCTTAAAGCTTTTACTGTGTCTATTTAGGATTGAGGCATATTATCTTAGATATCCAAATACTTTCTAAGCTTTAGTTCATTCAGAAGCAGATAGAAAATAAGGAACAATAATAAGGAACAACTGTTGTTTATCATGAGTAGTGAAAATATCATACACACATAGCTTTTTATATCTATTTTTCCTTTGCAATTCTTTAAACAGTACAAATAATGGCTGTAACGGATAAAGCAAGGGAGCAATTCAGAACCTGGATGTACAAGAAATACCCAGCATGAAAATTATAGCTATTGCATTTCCTAGTTCAGCTCATCAGTCCTGGAGATTAATGGGAAATGCAAAATGAACCAGGTTCTGAACTTGAGGCAGAGTCTAATAAAAGAAGTTCTGGTAACATGTGGTATAGAAGCCATGTTGAACAAATCTACTGGAAATCTTTAGGTTAATATGAACACCATGTGGAGAATTGTGAACCATCAGTACAAGATAAATTGGTTTGAGAGCAATAAAAATTGACCTGAACCTCTGTTCCATTTTAAGTTGCACCAAATTTTAATCTTTTATTTGATAAAAACCATTGATTATAAATATATTTGTTTCTATGTCTTGGACTTCAAACGCTTTAATAATCTGGCTTCTGAAAAGTGATAAATGATGTGGAAGCATACATTTCACTAAACAATAATTATATAGATAGATCACATGAGGTTCTAGTCCATTTTCAGTTAGCTTTACACAGATTTTGTGGCAATTCTAAAATGTTTTTTGCAGTCTATGATGGATTAGTTACTCTTTTAAGGTTTACTCCTGGATATATGCTTTTTATAGCACTTTGGGGCCCATTTTTGATATGAAGATACCTCACTTTTTTTTAGCAGATTAGTATCTTTTTTGGCCTTATGGAGACTCTAATTCCTGATCCATTGGGCAGAGTACCAAGAAATGGTTGTAGAATAGAGTAGATACAAGATGAGTAGGTATTATAAGGATATGAGAAAGTTATGAAAAGAAGGCGGAAATCATAATTCCAAAGCAGGGAAGGGCAGAAAGACAGACAGACCAGCACAGACATAGACAGAGAGATAGAGCCTGAGACTTTGGGAACTTTCCAGTCCCATGAGAAGTCATGGTATTTGACAGGAAGAGAAATAATTTCACAATGTAGAACTTAGTGAGTATGAACATTTTCATTCCAAAGGTCACTAAAATCTTTGAACATGAAATTTGTTTTATTCTCTCTCTCTCTCCTCTCTCTCTTTCTCTGCTTCTCTCTCCTCCTCCTCCTCCTCCTCCTCCTCCTCCTCCTCCTTCTTCTTCTTCTTCTTCTTCTTCTTCTTCTTCTTCTTCTTCTTCTTCTTCTTCTTCTTCTTCTTCTTCTTCTTCTTCTTCTTCTTCTTCTTCTTCTTCTTCTTCTTCTTCTTCTTCTTCTTCTTCTTCTTCTTCTTCTTCTTCTTCTTCTTCTTCTTCTTCTTCTTCTTCTTCTTCTTCTTCTTCTTCTTCTTCTTCTTCTTCTTCTTCTTCTTCTTCTTCTTCTTCTTCTTCTTCTTCTTCTTCTTCTTCTTCTTCTTCTTCTTCTTCTTCTTCTTCTTCTTCTTCTTCTTCTTCTTCTTCTTCTTCTTCTTCTTCTTCTTCTTCTTCTTCTTCTTCTTCTTCTTCTTCTTCTTCTTCTTCTTCTTCTTCTTCTTCTTCTTCTTCTTCTTCTTCTTCTTCTCCTCCTCCTTCTTCTTCTTCTTCTTCTTCTTCTTCTTCTTCTTCTTCTTCTTCTTCTTCTTCTTCTTCTTCTTCTTCTTCTTCTTCTTCTTCTTCTTCTTCTTCTTCTTCTTCTTCTTCGTGCCCTTTGGAATGAAAACATTCATATTTACTAATTGTAGAATTCCTTCTGCTCCTGTCACAGCATCTAATGGCCAAGGAAAGATTCCAAGTTTTCTCCAAAATGATAAGGAATAGAACAAGTTCTCAATCTCATAGAAAATCAGAGAATTTCTGGAAAGGACTTTAGCAGTCTTCTAGTCCAATACATACCTAACACCACAATCCTTTCTACAACATTCCTGTAATAGTCTTCTGGTTTAAACTTGAAGACCCCTTAAGGCAGGGAACTTAATCTTACCTTTCAAGGTAGCTCATTCCACTTTGGAACAGGTTAAATTTTTATGAAGTTTTTCCTTGCCTTTAGTTGAAATATGCTTCCTTTGACACATTGGTCTTAATTTTCTTTTTGGAATCAAGCAGGTCACATATATTTCTTCCTCTTTTAAAGCTGCTTTTATGTTATCCTCTAAGTCTTTTCTAAGATAAATGCATCCTTATTCACCTTCTTCAATTAATTCTTATGTGATATGGCTTCTGTTTTCTTGAACATTCTGTTCTACCTTCATAAGTTGTGGGGCACCTTGTCAATATCTCCTCTTAAATGTGAAACCCAGAATTGAATATAATATTTCATATGAGGACTGATTAAAACAGAAATCAGAGGGGCTTTCACCTTTCTTGTTCTGGACATTATGCTTCTATTAACACCAGTAACAACAGTGTTATCTGTTTAATGCTATATTACACCATTGAGTCATATTGAACACACAGTTAAACTAGAATTCTAAATTTTTTTCCCCATAAACTGGTATTTTACTCATCTCCTCCATCTTGCACATATATTTGTCTTCCAATTTCATTCAATTGCATCTTATTAGCTTCAGCTTCTCGGATCCTTATTTTGTCATTTGAAGTATCCATTATCCCTTCCAATTTGGTGTCATCTGCAAATAAGGTATGTGCAGCCATTGATGCTTTCAGCATTGTATTTGGCAAAAATTTCAAATAAAAGAGGGCTGAGACCAGAGTGCTGCTGCACTCCACTAAAGACATCCATCCAAATTCATATTGATATTGATTATGTTTTTTTATTGATATTGACTTAAATGATCACCTTCTAGATTCAGCCATCTAACCAACATCAAATTCACATAGTATCATTCATACCATGTTTCTCCATCTTGTCCTTAAGGATGTTGGGAGAGACTGTCAAGTGAAATCCAGGTGTAGGTCTATGCCTATTCTCTTGATCTACTGTTGGTTTAATAACCTTGTCAAAAGCAGAAAATGAGACTCAAGTGTCTTGACTTATTGTTAATAAATATAGAGTGGCTTTAGTAAACATCTTTTTTTCCTAAGTATTTACAAACTATCCTTTAATAATCTGTTCAAATAATTTCAAACAATAATTGACTTCAAGCTCATTGTTTGAAGATTGCTTCTCTCTTTATAGAGACACCAAAGTGTTGACTTTAGAATTCAATTCCTATTTTAGATGTTTACAAGATACATGATCATAGATGTTACTCTGAACCTTGGTGTCCTTTTGTAATTAAAACACCAACTTCATGGTTGCTTTGAAGATGAAATGAGATGTGTGTAAGTGCTTTATAAACTATTATTTTAATTTACATTTAAAAAAATTTGAATAATTTCCCATCTCTATTTCTTTAGTACCTCCTTTATTTATTTTCCTGTCACTAAAGAGGCACTGTTGAAGTCATCCCTAAGTAACTCCATCTCTCTTCCTCTAGTAGGAATTGTGCTATAATGGCTAAGAATAGAAATTATCCAGTAGTTGCTAAGTTTTTCCTTTGGGCAAGTTTGGGAAACATTCCCACAATATTGATTTCCGGGGGATTAGAAGTTAGATATTCTTCTCCCTCTGCCACCTTCTAGGGGCAAATTCCTCTTTGTAGGCACCTGGCATGTGTGTGTGTGTGTGTGTGTGTGTGTGTGTGTGTGTGTGTGTGTGTATGTGTGTGTGTATGCATGGTATGCATTTAGATGTCTGTCCTTAGTTGAGATGTGCCACTTCATTGGTTACAAACAAAATTATATAGATGTATCAGTCTATACACAAAACTATCGTACTCATTATCTCAGTCATTAAAAGTTAGGGATATTTACAAGGAATATATATATACAGGCATAGTGCTAGTTTCTCCTTCAGAAATGCAAACAACCCTATGATAGATTGAGAAAGACAAATGCCTTTAAGGTAAGAAATGTGGACTCTGGCAGAGTTTTAGAGAGCCCGCCCTCCTTTTAATGTTATATAACACATGACAAGAGAACCTAAAAAAAGCACACAGACCACTTGAGCTTCTTGCAGAGAAAGCACTATGTAAATGCAAATAAGAAAAACAAAAAAAAATAGTTTCTTCTCATTTCTTCTAGACTTTCTGAAGGAGACCAAACAAAAGACCCTCTATGAATGCCTTTTAATTTGTCTTGTTTCCGTCTCACTTCATTTTCTACTGTCAAGCCATTTTTTTCCTTTGGCAATGAGCTGAAGATAGTCACAGTTTTTCAAGCAAGGATGTAGGCTACAAGTTAATTTTTTAATTAGTACAAGGTAAACACATATAACAATAAGAGTATTTTTTGTTTTGTTTGTGAAGTTGTTGTTTTGTGATGGCAATGAGAAAATTATTTTGAAGTCTAACCCTCCATACAAAGGTACCTTTAAAAAACTTGACTCATTTTAAATTTGTTTTAATGATCTATAGGCTTTTTTTTGACACCTTGGTGCCTAATGAGGTCCAGGACTCCCCTTTCTAATTGTAAGTGAAATCTGAGAGGATGAATGTTTTGAACTGCCCTTATGTGTCACAATGAAATCATCCAACACAGGGGAATGACAAGACTAGAAGCACCCTGAATCTAGTTTCCTGCTGATGAACTTGTTTTGAGTTCTGTTCTGGGATGCAAAATGTAGGGGTCCAGATTCTCTTAAGGATGTCTCCAGAGGGCTCTTTCTGCCTAGGGATAATCAAGGCACCCTCAGATCCTTGGCCTTCAGCATATTCCAAAATGACCTCCAAAATGGATTTTGGAAGGCAGTGTAATAACATTAACTGATATTTACATAGCAAACTAAAATTTATTAAAAAGTTATATCCATTACCTCATTCAAGTCTTATAACAAACCACAGAGGCTAGATATTGTAGGCATTACTACTCCCATTTTACAGATAAGGTAAATGAGACTTAGAAAATTGCCCATTGTCTTACAGTTAGTATATATTATAAGTATTAGTATTTTGGCAAATGTTTATAACCAGCTCTCAGAGGGTGGAATACCAGCAATGGGGGAGGATATATATACACCCACACACATATATATGTATGATATATATGCATATATACACTCAAAATACTTTTAAGTTTAACATTTTCTCTATAACTTCCGTAAATTTAGACAATCAGCAAAACAATAATTCAAGCCCTTCTTTGTAGTATTTGCATATTTGTGGGTTGCAAATATTGAAAATTCAACAGGTGGTGCTTCTGGTTAGAGTACATCCTCAATAAAGGTAAGATTTGAACTCAGATCTCCCTGACATCAAATCCTGCATTCTATCTACTTCACTATGGTAGGAAACAATGATCCCATGATATGTGATTTTATGTAAAAGGAAACCATCCACTGTACCATTATCCTGTCTCAGTTTAGCCTCCTTTTCCCTGCTACCTTATGTTCATTTAGGAGGCAAGAAGGGTTCATGTGATGGGTACCCTGTGTGTGTGAACTAGAGTCTAGTCAAAGCTAAGAGTCCAGAGAAATCATTGAATTTTGAACATTGAACAAATGTTACCTGAATGGTTATATCAGCATTCATTCTGGATGTTTCTGAGGTTTGGAGGGGAGCATCTAGGGTGGGGATAGCTAGATCCAGCACATCCCAGCAGTTAGAGCCAATTATTAAATTTTCAGAGTGAGCATTTATATCTCATAAAATGGCAAACACTACAATTCAGGGCATGGTTTGCATTTTGTTGATTGTCCAGACTTAAGAAAGCAATGGAGAAAATGTTAATACTTCAGATTAAACTTAAAAGCATGTTCTCGATATTCTTTTCCTTCTCTAGACATTGAGTCATTAAACAATTGCCAACATGCTTTTGATCTGGATGTTGGGGTGGGGAATCTAATTCTTTTGTAGCCAATAGCAGCATCAGTGGTAGTCTTTGAATAAAAAGCAGGAGGATTATATATAGAAATGGAGCATCTGGCATCTTCGCAGGCAGGGTTAGACCATCTCCAAAGAGGTCAGTGGTCACAGTGGATGCTAAATCACTAATCGGAGCTAGCAAGGGAAGACTATTGCTGCTTCCAGAATTTTTGATTTCTACTTTCCAAAGTAGAGTTTAGATGGCCTTACAGAGAGAGTGCTTGGCCTGGAGTCAGTAAAACCCAAGTTCAAATCCACTTTAGATGCTTACTAGTTGTGAGATCCTGGGCTTGTCTGGTTGCTTAACTCTGGTTGCCTCAGTTTTCTTATCTGTAAAATGAAATGGAGAAGAAAATGCAAACCACTCTAATATCTTTGCCAAGAAAACCCTAGATGGAGTAACGGAGAGTTAGACACAACTGAAATGACTGAACCACAATAAAGAGATAGATCATCAGGCAAATTGAAAATGTTTCATTGCTACTGTAGAATATGGAAATGGAATGCATCCTATGGGAGACCAAAGAGCTTCCCATATGAAACTGGGACTGTCCTAATAACCCCAGTAGGAAAATGGTGGGGTGAGGGGAGGTAGGTGAGTCTAGCCCTATTAATATGGTTAGGCAGTGTAAAAAGTAATTTGGGAAATGTATAAAACTACATTTCCCGTGATCCAACATGGTCCAACTGGTTTCCGTTTCCGACGTCTTGACGCAGGGGAGCGCTTAAATCTCGTGGGTTAGGAGGGAGTGGGCTCTTTTTGGCGAGTAGGCGATGTCGAGGAAACAGGAAACAAAATGGAGGTGGCGGCAGTTTTGAATGCTTACAAGCGCGTGGTCTAATGATTTTATCTATCAACATGGCTTTAATTAAAATACTAACTTATATATTTATACAAGCATTTATCATTTTTAATATTTACAGCAGGAAAAGATAGAAGAAAAATCTCTTAAGACAATTTCCAGGGGACCAATTGTATTGTTTGTAAGCATCAATAAAAATTACCCAGGACACAAATGGGCATAAACAAATTTAAGTATAGGAGATGAGAAATTTTTTAGTGGAAATCTTTAAGATCAATTTATGATCTATTATTTCACATACTATCTAAAATAGCAAGGTGCAATAGATAGTCTGCCCCAAAGGTAAGTAGACCAGGGTTCAAGAATCAATTCTGATCTGTAATTGGTTTTGTGACCTGGGCAAATCTCTTAACCTCTCAGTACTCTAGGTTACTCTGTAAGGCTTTAACGTTTCAGAGGAGAGAATGACTTGTCTTAGTAGAGGGAATTTCCTCACCTGGGTATTCTCTTTTCCAATGGTCATCTATCCAGTCCCAATCCCTGTCTTATTTGGAGACAATAGAGTGCTTATTTTTAAGAAATAAGAAAATTGGGAAAAATCTACTTGTTTTACACTTGATTTTCATTTCTGGAAATGCCCTTTCAACAACAATAACGATTTTCTATTTAGTTTCATTGGGAAATCATTCTCATAGTTCTCACATTCTTTATGGGGATGGAAGTTTGAGACTGAGGAAGGAAAAAGGAGTGACACTTCAGTATTTGTTGCAAAAGAGTGACTACTAAAGAATCAGAATCTCCAAAGGGAGTTAAATGAATTTCCCTTAAATACTACAATAAGCTTATACAGAGTTCTTTCTGGGAAGGATTGCTGATTCATAGTGGGCTTTGATGAACAACTGATTAACAAAGACAGCAAGGTTAGGCTGGGTTGAATTATAGGTTGCAGAATTGTTCCCATTCACATATGATGAAATGCAATCAGCCACATTTTTCAGAATCCCACCTATCCAGGCAAACTGGGCACAGTGCCTCCCTCTGTTAAAGACACAATCCTGAGAAGCTCTAGAAGCCACTGGTGTTGTTTTCACTTTCCTGCCAGTTTTTCTGACCAATCAGTGGGGAGGAAGAGCAGCAACTTGTGGGAAGTCCTATCTATGTTTTTCACTTTCATATCTCCTAGTGCAAGATTTGAAGACAGCTTCCCCCTAATTGTCTGGTTATCTTCCTATTGCCTCCGCCCCAACTTCTATTTTGATCATACTCTTAGGAAAGAAAAACAAAACAAAACCATGATTGCAAATAGCATTCCACAAAAAGAAAATAAGACTTTGCAGGAAGAAAGGACATTTTTTTTACCCTGAGAAAGTACACACACACACACACACACACACACACACACACACACACAAACACACACACATTGACACATTTTTTTTTCCTTCTTAAGTTCTGGAAATCATTGAGAATGACACAGTTACTGTTGATTAAGAATAAGTCCCTTTTCTTGGAAATGCACAACAGTAGAACTGGAAAGGACTCTGGAGACTATCTAATATACTCCCTTTATTCAATAGATAAGAAAATGAGAGGCAGGGAGATGAAGTCATATATGACTAATAGACATCAGAGACAGGACTTGCATCTAGAGCTTTTGATGTAGCCATTCATTAACCAGATTTTGTGGCTAGACTGTGATATCTACATATGGAAAGTAAAGGTATAAATGTTTTACCTGGTTGCACATGTAGAATCTATATCAGATTATTTACCATCCCAAAGAGTGGAAGTGAATTAGGGAGAGAATTCAGAACTCAAAAAATGAATGTTAAAAATTGTTTTTATATATAATTGGGAAAAATAAAATATTTTTAGAAAGTAAAGGTATCACTGAGATTTAATTATTTTTAACCTTGAAGTAGGAAGGGAGGAAACAAGAATTTATTAAACACTTACTTTGTACTAGGCTCTGTGCTAAGTATATTATAAATACTATCTCATTTGATCCTCACAACAACCCAAGGAGGAAGGTATTGTTATTATCATTCCCATTTTACAGTTGAGAAAACTGAGATAGAGGTTAAGTGACTTGCCAAGAGTGACACAGCTAGGAAGTGTCTAAGACCAGATTTAAACTCAGGTTTTCCTTACTTGAACCCCAAGCTTTATTCAGGATGCCACCTAGATGCCTCTGGGAACATTAAGAAATTTAGTGACTGGTTATATTTCCATATTTGGATCTTGAAAGAAATAATTATAGTTAGATTTTTATTTACTTTACTTTTCAAATGTATTCATTACATCAGTAAAATACCAGATGAACTACATTGGGTATTGAATTCTGTTGCTACACAGGTTGATACAGCATAGTCTAGTTTTCATGGTTGGCATTAATAGTTAAGGTGATAGAAGAAAGGAAGTAGAATATTTTAAGTATCATGAATTGTTTTTTCCCTCTTAATCAGTATGCTTGTCTGCTAAAGTTAGTGGCACAGCTTTTGGAAAACATCCATTTTTACCCTGCCCCATTTCTAGCCCCCAAAATCATTTCACATTAGAATAGTGCTTCAAGATCACTGCTTTTTCTTATTTGCTCAATTGCTAATGTCTTAGAATAGCAGATTAAGATGGTAAATAGTGTACTGGACTTAGAGTCAGAAATCCTGGAAACAAATCCTGCCTCATATTTACAAAGCTCACGACTATGGACAATTCATTTAAATTCTTCGTGCCTCAGTTGCCGGAGATGTCAAATGAGGGAGTTTGAGCAGACCACCTCTAATGCTCTAATGTCCCTTCTAGCTCTATATCTTATGGTCTTATTAACTCACCCTCTCAAATTAACTTTTATTTATTTAGCATTTATATATATATATATATATATATATGTGTGTGTGTGTGTGTGTGTGTGTGTGTGTGTGTGTGTGTGTGTGTGTGTGTGTGTGTGTGTTAACTCCCCAACTATAATGTAAGCTTGAGAGCAGGAAGTACTTCATTTTTTTCCTTTGTTTAGTGGCTCACTTGATTCCTAATTTAGTTGTCATTAAAAAAAAGAGAATATGAAGGAAGGTATAGGAGTGAGTTGATGAAAAGTGGACATAAGCTTTGGGACTTAAGGCCAGTCAGGAATGATTCAGGAGTGGATACATGAGCACCAGTTATGGGAATTCTTATCTACTAACAGCTGTGAATCACCAACATCCTTGCCTCCTGGCTTCTTGGTGTCGAGTTCTCTATTCCCCTCTCAAAGAACTCACATGGCTCCAGGAGGCCATCTCCAGTTGGTGTGGACCTCCTATGTGTAAGCATGAAATAAACATTACCCTGAGCTGAAAAAGGGGAAATTGAATCTTTTCCATAACAAAGAGAATTTGTAAGCCTCTCTGAGGGCAGGAACATCTTTGCTTTTGTTTACATCCCCAGTGCTTGATAAAATTCCTGGCACCATATAGTAAACACTTAATAAATATTTGTGACCTGATTTATTTTTAGCATCTCTCTCTGTCTCTCTTTCTCTGTGTCTATCTATGTCTCTCTTGCTCATGTAATTTTGCCCATTCAAATGCACTTTAAAAAATCTCCATTCCATACCTCAGATGATCCATGATGGAACCAGTGTGGGCACTTTCTTTCCTCATATAATTTGTACCTCACCCACACCTTACCCTCCTTTGTGATTCTTGTTCTTATTTTTTCAGTAAATATTTCATAAGTGATCCATTCAGTGTGTTGGAGGCCTCTCCAGTTCTTGTGGATTTTCCTGGATACTAATCCAGGCTGTCCATCTGTTATTCTTCCTTTTTGCTGCATGGCCAGCCCACATACTTTTCCATTCAATCATTCATGCCCATGATGAGGTCATTAATGCCATCTCTCATGCAAAAGTCAGAATATTATATTTTAAGGTGACTTTAAAAAAAGTCTGATAACTAACATAAACATAATTTGGTTGTCTCTCTCTGTGTCAAGGGCATACTCATACCTGGAGGGAAAGAAAAGAGCCCTCATCTCCTTCCATTGATTTCCATTTGTCCTAGCTCTGAGCTTGTAGCTAGAGGAGGAGACAATGAACTAGTTGCTCTTGGGAGGAAAAAAATCTTCCAGGTCACATTTGATTTGCATAGAGGTAGTCCAACACATCCATAAAAGAGAGCAAGGATGACATACTACGGAATGGGGGTGGGGAGATGCCTATTGTCAGGGTGAATTCTGACACACCCCTGGAGAGCCTTCAGACAGTTAGGAATGATGCACTTAGGCTAAGGAAGCATTGCCTGCCAATGGAACCCAGAAAAGAGCAGAGGAGGTAGAGATGATTACTGCTCCTTCCCTGGGGCAGCAGAAAGATAGAGGGAAATACAGGAAGAGAATTGGTCTGACTAATACCTTGCCTTAAAACTATATATAGTCCTTGGTTTCTAAGTTTTTTCCCCATATTTTTGCACACACAGTTACATTTACTTTCATAATAACCTTGTGAAGTAGTGATTATCCTTCTTTGAAAGATAAGAGAAAAGGGGAAAAGGGATTTTCAAGATTTTGCTAAGTTTCCAAATCAGTAATAGTGATGAATAGGAAAAGACTCTGGGTGAGGAGTCAGGAGAACAGAGCTTTATCACTGATATTTTGTGTGTGCTCCAGCAAAGCATTTCACTTCTATGGGTTAGTTTCTTCATCTGTAAAATGGGGGAGTTGCAGTGGATGACCTCTGAGATCCTATCAACCTATCAATCAATAAGTATTTTTAAGTGATACTGTGGAGTCCTAGCATCTGCAGGGATGGGGAGGATAGCAAGTATGACCTTATTTAAGAGATGGCACTTGAGCTGAATTTGAAAGGAAACTAGGGTTCTTTCTTAGAGGCAGCTAAGTGGCTCAGTGGATAGATTACTGGGCCTGGAGTCAAGAAGACCTGAGTTCAAATGCAGATCCAGACACTTACTAACTATGTGACCCTGGGAAAGTCACTTAATTTTTGTTTGAATCAATTCACTGGAGAAGGCAATGACAAAACCACTCCAGTATCTTGGCCAAAACCCTCATTGACAGTATTGATGTGATATAGTCCACAGGGTCTATAGAAGAGTTGGATATGGCTCAACAACTGAAAAACAAGGGCTATTTCCAAACCTAACTCTGTGTCTTCTTCTTGTCGTTGAGTCCTGAGTGCCAAGCATTTTGCATGGCATAGAATCTGTTCTGAATGAATATGTGTTGCTCGTCTTTTCTGATGTTGTGAAATAAGTTCCTCTGATAGAGTATAAGCCCCTTTAGGTCAGAGACTGTTTTGTTTTTGCCTTTGTATCCTCAGTGTGCCTAATACAAGTAGATGTTAAATGAATATTCATTCATTAGCAAAATAATTAGATTATTATTAATTAGTGATACTAATTACTATTACTAAATACTAATTAGAGCTCAGAATTACCATCATTCAACCATGGACCACTCAACCATAGCCTCGACATGGCATCACATCCAGGTAAAGCTTTATAACCCAAGCCCCAGGGCCCATTAATATGGAACTCTTTTCCTTATTGGAAGAGACCATTGCCCTATTCCTGCATGAGCAATGGGTCAGAGTTGATAAGAGTAGGAAAGATCTAGGCTCTTGAGTATCATTTGGCTTCTAACTTTAAGAGAAAAGATGGACAGTGCCAATTCTACTTCTTGTTGTTGAAGAGAGAAAGACTCTGGGATCTGCAAGAAGCTGGCATGTAGAACTTGGATCATGCCACCATTTCCAGCTCACTATACTAGAGACTTCAGTGAATTTTCTTCTTTGGTTTTCTTCTTTCTTCTTATCATTCTTGCTGGGAAAATTCCTTCAACCTGTATCATTTGGTATATAGTTTCATATATATATATACACACACACCTTCTCTGATTTCTGCTTTACTATTGTCTTGAATAAATGGATTTCTCTGCTGTTTGCTATGTGTGTTCATTGTGGAACTGGCTTTTGATGAGAAATCAAGTGTTCTGGATAGGGAGTCTAGTGTTTCCCTTCCACTTCAAGAAAAGCAATCAAGGGTTTAGCTTGAAAACTACAATTCCTAGACCAATTATATGTAAGGGAGCAGATGAATATAATTTTAGTCCAGTGCACCCTCTCTCAGAGGAGAGTAACTCCTGGCTCCACCTTTCTGCTTCCCCTCCTGGCAGAGATTAAATTCTCCCTTGGAGAAGAGTGCAAGGAGGAGATGCTAGAGATGTATCTATATGAATGGCACATGAACAAGTGGTGATTTGCTTTACTAGGAATCTGAGGAGCCAGCTCCTGGCCAAAAGCATATGAGTACACTTAGATCTGCGTCTCCAGCCAGAGACCAAGAAAAACAAATACTCCAATAGCAGAAATGCTGCCCAATATAAAAACTTACATAAAAAGATTTATTCACAAGAGGGAGACACAGGCTGGAGCCAATGTGACACCATTTGGCAATGTTTGAAAATACCAGTCACTAGTATTTCCATTTATCTGAAGATTGTTTTAAAATATCACTTCTGTCTGGGAGGTTTCAATGGTAGTTTTTTAGGATATTTACTTCTACAGCAATAGAGCTACCTCTACTTTTTCAGTAACAACCATGAGAAATGTCTGCTTTTATTTTCAAACTTAATTTTCAAATTTAAGTTTGTTTTTACAGGACATTTTGATGCTTTTAAGTGTAGCTGAAGAGATGATTTAAGCCTTGGCCCATTTTTTGAACTATAGAGTTGTCAAATTAAATTGCTATTACCTACAAACCTCTTTGATAGTCAATGCTGTCAAATTTCTTTATTTTATATCCCTGAAAAACTAGAGCTGCCTTATTCCCTAATGCTTTTAGGTTACTTTTGAACCACTTTTTCTTCCATTATTCTGAACCTTTTCTTTTTTCAAATGAAGCAGTATTTCTGGTTGAGTTGAATCCTACTAAGAATTATACTGTATTGGTCTGAACCTAAGCTGCCTCAAACATTGATTATATTCCTAAAGTTAGATTCTTTTGAAAGAAAAAATTAATAATCATGCATGTACTACTGAGGAAATACATTCCAGTGTTATATAAACCAGATTAAGGAATAAAGTGTAGTAAAGTATCTTCTATCATTTTATGTGGGTGTGATTCAACGAGTATTTATTAAGTGCCTCCTGCATTTTATAACAGAAATATTGAACATGGGGAGAAAAAATGAGGGGAAGGGAACCATACTCTAAAGCATATTAAAATATAATTGGGAAATATTTAACAAAAAATTTAATAAATAAAACATAGATAATGTCAATACATGGTTTTTTAAAGTCAATATATGTACTGATGTACAATGGCCAATGTTTCTATTTAAGTTTCAAATCACCAGTGCAAAGTTTTGTTCTAGTCACAGGGGTCACAAAGACAAAAGCATATATACAACAGAAACAAAATAAGTGCAAGATAATAGGAAGGTGTTGGGGGTTGGAGGAGGCCCTAAAATTGGTGGTGGGAGTGGGGAGGAATCAAGAAAGTCTTCATGTAGAGGGAAACATTCAAGAAAATTTTTGAAGGAACTAGTTATTCTAAGAAGTGAAAATGAGGAAGGAGTACATTTGAGATTCTTTGAAAAAATGTAATACAAGAGAATATTGGATGATGCCCCATAGAAGGATTCATGGAAGGGCATAGACAGAACTATACAAAATGAGAAAGCATAGATGGATTGCTGTCAGCATGACTGAAGAGAATGTCCATTTCTCTGAGAGCAGATTCATCACATGATCAAAGTAGAGCATATATAGAGGATATAGAGTACATAATTAATCTCCTTTATGCACTGATGTGGTCAAGACTACAATTATGCACCCCTCCAAAAAAAAAACTTCAATGACTCATTAATAGTTACTGACTAACATTCAAATTTCTTTGTATGAAAGTTGAGACCCTCAACAATTAGACATTATACCCTCCCTGGCTTGCTTCCTATTATTCCCCTCCATTCACTCTCTACTCCAATCAAACTAAACTATTTGTTATCCTCTGATTATACCTTGTACTTTCTTCATTACCTGCCTTTTCTCATATTGTCCTTCATTCCTGGAAAGCCTTCCTTTTCTTTGTTTCTTTCTTTGTTTCTTTGTTTCTTTCTTTTTTCCTTCTTTTTTTTGTCGGTTTAATTTCTACCCACCCTTTAAAAGCCACCTCATTCATGAAGAAATACCTTATCCTTGCCTGTTTTTCCCCCCAGTGACTATCATCCCTTGTTCTTAATATAACCCTTTTTCATGAATTTCTAATAAATTTATCCTATACTTGTAGTTATATGCTCCAAATTTATATTTCCTCTAATATCTAGCATGATGCTCTGCTCATATAATGCATGATCTTCATTAAAAATATTGAGTGAATAATGAAATAAACAACAAAAACAATAGAGAAGGGGGCAGCTGGGTAGCTCAGTGGAGTGAGATCCAGGCCTAGAGACAGGAGGTCCTAGGTTCAAACCTGGCCTCAGCCACTTCCCAGCTGTGTGACCCTAGGCAAGTCACTTGACCCCCATTGCCCACCCTTACCAATCTTCCACCTATGAGACAATACACCGAAGTACAAGGGTTTAAAAATAAATAAATAAATAAATAAAAACAATAGAGAAGATGCTCAGAAATAAATTGTATTGACCAATATCCACAGCTCTTCAACTGCTCTTATTAAATTGTCAATGCTTCTTCTCTGACAAGAATGCCTAGAGGCTGTTAGGTGGCTCAGTACATTCTAAATTCAAACCTAGTCTCAGACACTTCTGAGCTGTGTGATCCTGGGAAAATGATTTAACCTCCATTGCCTAGCCCTTACTACTCTTCTGTCTTGGAACCAAAACACAGTATTGATTCTAAGATGAAAGGGAAGAGATTTTTAAAAAATACCTATTTTGAATGGACTTATAGACAAATATACAATCACACAGTTAGAATTAGGCATTATATGGAGAATATTGTCCTCTGCATGTGTGTGTGTGTGTGTGTGTGTGCGCACGCGCGCGCGTATAGGTTTCTCTACTGAAATCATGACAGATTGCAAGATTTTCAGTAGTAGTATGCAAAGAAATTTGTAGTACAGTGTCCCAGCTTTGGTCATACCATTATAGACAGAATGATAATTTTTGAATTTTTCTAAGAATAAGGAGTCTTTCTGCATTGAGGTAAGGCCTGGCCCTTTCTTAAAAAATACCTAAAGATATTCTCCATGGAACCCTAAAATAACAGAATATGGGAATGGGATTGAAAATGGGGCCAAGAGTACAGGAAAGTACAGCATCACCCAATATGTTATATCTTCTTTTAGGGGCTTGTGAAAGATCAATCCAAGAACTGGGACAAATGGATTTCTTTAAAAATGTTTATTAGAAACTTCTCTACACAAAGGAAGTTTGGTCAACCTGGGTACATTTGGCAGATATTAGGGCCAGAGGTATTTTTCATTAGTTTGATATGAGAAGCTTTTGTCTTCAGGAAGAGAAACAATATAGAACATGATAGTTTGTCACAAAAACTTGCCACCAACAAATCTGTCATCACTGGTAAAGGAATATTCCTTTGTGGTCAGATCTGGATATCAAGAATCTTAAGCCTTCTCCTGCCATTTACCGACAGACTTATCTAGTTGTTGGGTAGGGAGTGGGGAACTAGATAGCCCAGTAAATAGAGAGGCAGACGTGGAGTTGGGAGAACCTAGGTTCAAATCTAGCCTCAAACATTTCCTAGCTGTGTGACCCTCAGCAAGTCATTTAACCCTGTATGGCTAGCCCTTGCCTTTCAGTCTTAGAATTGTTACTAAAATAGAAAGTAAGAAGATTTTTTTTATGAAGAGGGGAAGGTTAGATTCATTGACTTCAAAGCTTTCTTCCAGCTCTAATTTGATGACAGTGTTTTAATGTAAATTTTTTTTGATCAAATAGTGCCCACATCAAAGAAGGCACTGTGTTCTTTGAGCAAACTAGAATTTCAGTAGCTCAAAAAAATAGGAGCTCCTCCAATTTAGAGACATCTCCATCTGAAATGTTCATATAGGCTATTTGTGCCTGCTGAGCTTGTATTGATCTGTCAGTCATAGTCAGACATGCTGTACATTGACCCCAACATAGTGATGTAATTTTGGTCCTCTTCAAGCATGAAGGATAAAAACCAACCCACCAACCAACCAACCAACCAACCAACCAACCAACCAACCAACCAACTAACCAACAGACCAACATTACTGATAAGCTTCTGGCTATGCAAATGAAATGAAGGGTGAGTGGTAGTCATTATCCAAATAATTCAGGAAAAAAAATTAACTGTTGTAGAGATGTTGGAAGGTTTAGTTACCTGGATTATATGTCTACATGTTTTATGGGGCCTGGAAAATTCATGCTTTTCATGTGAATTGGGGTAGGTATGGCCTCATTGAGCTAATGATTTCCATACCCTGGACAGTAAAAAAACGTCAGCATAACTGGGGAAAAAAAATCTCAAAATTTTGCTGTTTTCTGATACACTGAGAGATTATCACCATGGAGACAGCATCTCTGAGACTTTGGGGTCCCTCTTAGCCTTCTTTCTGTTTGGTCTGCTATCTATTTCTGGGGAGGCTAATATGGAGTTTACTATTATGTTTTTTTTTTGTCTTGTAAGAGACCATTCACAGCTTCTTTTGTTTTAAATCACAGATGGCCTCTGCCCAGGACTCCAGGTATGGCCAGAAGGACACCTCAGACCAGAACTTTGATTACATGTTCAAACTGCTCATCATTGGAAACAGCAGTGTGGGGAAAACTTCTTTCCTCTTCCGTTATGCAGATGACTCATTCACATCTGCATTTGTCAGTACTGTTGGCATTGACTTCAAAGTAAAAACTGTCTTCAAAAATGAAAAGAGAATCAAGCTACAGATATGGGTAAGTAGTTTGAAATTTTATGGTCACATCTGGTCACCAAGAATCTTAATCCCATCCCTGACTTTAACTGGAAGATTCAGTCCAAATCTGTGCTAACCTAAGATCTCATCACCCTCTCTGTTTTGGGGATCCTTCAGAGATAGAATTCAGCAACAGTTCTGGCTTCAGGGTGTGAACTGGTCCTTCTTAACTATTCTGAGAAGTGAACCTATACTTCTCTATTCCCTGTTGTGTAGGCAGCATCATACTGATGGAATAATTTAACAAATGACACTCACTCATCTAAGGTTATAGAAGGAGACCAGATCCTAGAGTTCTGTCTACAGGACCATCTAGAGATTTTCAGGAAGAGACCGATCAGACCTTTGGCCTCAGAGTCTGGGACACATGAATTATGAAAGGTCTACAATTCTTTGATTCTCCAGCGATGTTGAGAATGCCAGGAATTGGTGATGGTGTTGGAAATGAGGTGCCAGGAGAGATGATGCTAAGTAGGAAAAGGAATATTTTGTAGAGAGACGAGGTGGCCCTTCTGTTTAAAGTTCCTACTGGTTCAGCTTTCACCTCTAGGAAAATAGCTCACAAACCTACATATCTGGTAAAAGGTGAAAGGTACTGGAATTTATTGAGTCAGGATAGGTATGACATGGTCGAATCTGTTCTTTAGAAAAACCACTTTGGAGGCTGAATAGAGAATGGATTAGAGAGGGGGAGAAGCTTGTGGCAGGCAGCTCCAATAGCAGGCTATTGCAATAATCCAGGCATGAGGTGATGAGAGCTTATAATAGAGAGATGGCAAAGTCAAAAGAGAGAAGGAGGCATATTCGTTCAAGAAATGTTGCAAAGATGAAGTTGGCAGATTAGATATGGAATGTGATAGACAATGAGAATCAAGGATGACATTTATGTTGCAAGCTAGGGCACTGGGAAGATGGTGGTGCCCTTAGCAGTAATAGGATAATTTGGAAGGGGAGAGGGTTTAGAGGGAAAGTTTAGTTTTGGACATGCTAAGTTTAAGATGTCTATTGAACATCCAGTTCAATGTGTATGAAAAGTAGTTGGAAATGAAAGACTAGAGGCCAGCAGAAAGATTAGGGGTGGATAGATTATATGAGAATCATCAATATAGAGAGTATATATAATTAAATCCATGGGAACTGATGAGATCACCAAATGAAGTAGTATAGAGGAAGAAGAGAAGAGGGCCCACAGCAAAGCCCCATGGGAGACCTTCTGTTAGTGGAACTTTCCTAGATGGAGACATTGAGTAGAGTTTCCACTAGTTACCATGATGCTGCTTTTCTCCTTGTCCTTCTTTCCATCTGACTGTTCTTTATCCATCTCTTTGGTAGGATCATCACTCATGCTCCATTCTATCTGCATTAATACATACTTTGTCTTGGATTCTCCTCTTTCTCTATACTCTTGGTCATCTCATCAGTTCCTGCTGGTTCAACTATCACCTCTATGAAAATAACTCACAAACCTACTTATTTAGCCTTCACCTCTCATCTGCTATATAGTCCTGATGAATATCTTTGCTTAAATTCCCCATAAATATCACAAAAGCAATATAACCAAGACTAACATCACGTTTCATCCTAAATATACTCCTGCACCAAATTCTCTGTTTCTGTCAAAGACCCTGCTATCCTTCTAGTCAATGATGTTCATAACCTCAGAGTAATCTTTAAATCTTCACTCTTTCTCAATACCACTACTCCCATCTGGTTAGTTGCCAAATTTTGCTGGTTCTACTTTCCCTATTTCCTTTTCTCTGCTCATATGGCCACCATTCAGGCCCTTGTCACCTCTTTCCTGGGCTATTATAATAGGTACCTAATTGATCCCCTCTATCTCAAGTATCTTTGTCTCCTCATCTATCCTCCTTGCCACTGCCAACTTGATATTCCTAAAATACAGCTATACCTGCCCTAGAAACTTCAGTGGCTATTTAACCAATAGAATAAAATGCAAAATTCTTTTTTTGGCATTTAAAGCCTTTTGCCATTAGGCTCTAATCTGTCTTCCAGACTGATTCTATGTTATTTTTCCTGAAATACTCCTATGTTCCAAAGTGACCTGTATACTGTTCTCTGTGCATGACATTCCATCTACTTCCTTTCTGCTTTTATACAAGCTGACCCCCTCCACCTAGAAAATTCTTTTCTTTTTTAAAGTGTTTTTTAAAATTTTTAAACCCTAATCTTATATATATATATATATATATATATATATATATATATATATATATATATCCTTCTATATTAATTTTGTTTGTTACAGGGCTAGGCAATGAGGGTTAAGTGACTTGCCCAGGGTCACACAGCTAGGAAGTGTCCGAGGCCAGA
Source organism: Gracilinanus agilis (assembly GCF_016433145.1). Taxonomy (NCBI): domain Eukaryota; kingdom Metazoa; phylum Chordata; class Mammalia; order Didelphimorphia; family Didelphidae; genus Gracilinanus; species Gracilinanus agilis. The sequence goes on along the minus strand of NC_058130.1, from coordinate 359,790,628 downwards.
TTTGAACCTAGGACCTCCCATCGCTAGGCCTGGCTCTTAATGCACTGAGCCATCCAGCTGCCCCCAATTCTAATCTTCTCTGCCTCTTGGAACCATTTGCTTCCTTCACTGCTCAGCAAAAATATCACCTCCTGATTCCTCTCAATTGTTATGCTAATGTTTTCCCCTGAAACTACTTTTTATTTACTTCATACAGGTTTGCTACTTACTTATTTGTGTATATGTGTATTCCTCCAATAGACTGTAAGCTTCTTGAGAGCAAGGACTACTTTGTTTCTTTTTTTTTTCCTAATCTCCAAACCTGCTTTCCAAAATCAAAAGCTTGCATAGAGTGTGACACATAGTAAGACACTTAAGAAAAACTTGGTAACTTTAACTGAATTGCACAAGTCTGATTTGGAAATGTCAAAGGAGTCATTCAGAGGAAGACAGAAGGAAGAGAAGGAAAAGATTGTGCTTCGATATTGGTACTCATTTGATGATTCCATGGTTCTTTGCTTTACTGATTTAATCAACTCTGGTAAGCTTATTTAGCTGTGTAAGATGTGTAATGTTTAATGATTATGACGCCTCATTCATTTGATAACATCTTTGGAACCAATAGAAATTACACAGTAATTCATGTAGATGTCATTTCATTATGCTCTGATAACCAAGCAGTTAACTTTTGTTTCCTTTTCTTAGTAATATATTGCATCCATTCCTCACTAATGATCAAATAATTCATTAGGAAAAGTATTTTTATATCAGTTGTTAAGTAGGTCAGAGCAACAAAGGTGCTTTCTCAGAAAAAAAATAAGACATAACATATGTTCTGAAATTTCAGAATGGAAAGCCCCTAGAGATCAACTAACTTTATCCCTTCATTTAACAGCTGAGGAAACTGTTAGGATAGGATTAGGATATCTGATGACAGACATATAGTAGGCTTTAAGACTGGGATTGCATGACTATGTAATGGGAAATATGTCAAATAAATTGGATAGGCTGGTCAGTTATCTTAACCAAAACCTAATGATGGAATTATAGGGCTCAGCAAACAATCCTGTTAGAGATATGTTTTTGGTCATAAAAGGTATATAGAGAATGGTAGGAGGTATTTCCTAGAACCCCTCATGACATACCATGTGGATTTTTCCCCTTCTCCTCATACCTTTGTGACATTTCTGTAATGATGACATTTTCTGGTATTGAAAGACACATCACCTTGTCTATCTGTGTCACTCTTCTGTTCTTAAGTCTTGCCACTTAGATAAAAATTGAATTTCTTATTTTGACTTTGTGATCCTCCAGAATCTGGCTCTGATCCTTTCAAGCATTATTTCATATTATCTCCTCTATGCACGCTATGTTCACTAGATTATTTCTACCTTCCAACTTTCTCCCTCCTCAGTTTACTGGCACAAGTTGTCCTAACCACTTGAAATACACTTCCTTTTCTTCTTTGCCTCTCAGAATCCTTCTTTTCTTCTTCTTTTTAAAAAAAATTTTCTTATTTTATTTTTAAATTTTTTCCATGGATACGTGATTTTAGTTGTCTCCCTCCCCTCTTCTATCTCCTCTCCTGGAACTGACAAATAATTTCACTGGGTTTTACATATAATATCACTCAAAACCTATATAGAATGTAAGCTCCCTGAGAGCAGGGATTATTTGATTTTTGGCTTTGTATGCTCAGTATATAGCACAAAGCCTGGCAAACAGAGGTCTTGATAAATAATTGTTGTCTGGTAATTTTGTAAACAGAGACAGTATGAAATAATATCTTTGCATATGAAATTTTCTAGGTCATATAGAATATAATGTGTTAATTGCCTCAAAAGAAATAGGAAAGAAATATCAGGTGCATGGAGGTGGAGCATCTTCCCAGATCCACTCCCTTTCTCTAGCTTTCATACACCCTGAGAGGATTTCCCAATTTTTAGTGGTAATAAATTTGTTTATTTACATTTATTCACATTTACATGATGATTTAAGGTTTACAAATTCATTTATTCACAAGCATTTATTAAATACCTACTATGTGCAAAGGAATGTGGGATCTATGAGGAAGAATAAAGTTCAGTCTCTACCCTCAGGGAGTTTACAGTTTAATAGGAGAGATAAAACATGGGGGCATATAACTATGATAAAGTATATGACAATGAAATGAAAGAGATATGAATGAGAGGAAATGGGAAAACAAAGGAGAGAGGGAAGTCACTTTTGGTTTGGAGAGTTTAAGAGAAGGTAGATGAATGTAGCAATGTTTTTTTTCCTGCCATTATTCCCACCATTCAGTAAGATAAACTAGGTTGCAGAATCAAACACCAAGAGGAAGGAGCCATACTGATAAAAGACTCTCCGTCTTTGGAAGGAGATAGGCTAATGCAATCCCCTCGTTCCCAGCTGCTTTCTTAGAAATGCGACTCAGATTATTGATACCACATACTGATAATTGAGGCGAAAAAGGCTTGTGCTACAGAAAGCAAAATCCCACTCAATTAGGGAATGTGGCAGAGTAGAATAGGAGGGAAATTTTCCATTTATTAACAAAATTTTTATGAAGAGTAACTAGTCCTACTGATGCCCTTCCTGATTTCAAGAAGCAAGAATGATTGGTAATATTATAATAATGCATTTTTCAACTGCCCTAGAAGAGCCTAAAGCTGCAATTAAAAAAAAATTAAGGTCATTGGGAAAATGGAAGTCTCCTCCTGGCTATATTTCACCTGCTTTATATACAACTGCCCTGGAATTATTTTATTCAGGGATATATCTTTTTTTTTGGTACATAGTTACCATTTTCCTTGATATATTCATGGGTCTGTCTACTTTTCACAAAATTTTCAGGTTTCTTATTACATTCTTATTGTATTTTTTGCTCTTTAATCACCAATTTCCCAGCTTAAAGAGATTCTAAATGAGTTTTCTGCATGCGCATTTTTACAATACGATGACTAAATTGACAGAAAATCCAATACTTAAAAAATTTTCAATTATAAGTATATATGTTATAGTTTGGATTTTCTCAAACGTTTCTCATTACTTGCAAAATAAACAACATAATCATGAGAATAGAATATACAAATGAAATTTCTGTCCATTGCTATTTATTTTCTTTTTTGTTTTGTTTTGTTTTTTAAACCCTTGTACTTCGGTGTATTGTCTCAAAGGTGGAAGATTGGTAAGGGTGGGCAATGGGGGTCAAGTGACTTGCCCAGGGTCACACAGCTGGGAAGTGGCTGAGGCTGGGTTTGAACCTAGGACCTCCTGTCTCTAGGCCTGACTCTCACTCCACTGAGCTACCCAGCTGCCCCCCCGCTATTTATTTTCTATGTAAATCTGTGCAAGTCATTTGACCTTTTCTCTATAAAAGGAAGTCATATAATTCAATATTGTATAAGGTCCTCTCTGACTCGAGACTCTACATCTTATTTATTTCTAATATCTGAATTAACATTAAATACTAGACAGTTTGTAGTAATATCAAATTAAGTGAAGGGTAATGTTGGTAATTGTCTGGTTGTGGTGAGATATAAATTTTTACCTTAAAATGTATACCATTTTCCAAATGGCTTTATGCCTTGTGTTAAATTTGTTTTAATTATATACTTTATATACACTGACTATAAAGGGAATCATTGTCAATCAACTAAACACCTCCACTCATACTGCTATCCCTTCCTTAAGTTCTTCTTATCTAGGTGTTAAGAATTATTTAGCTATTTACTCATATCCCAATTTGGCTGGCCATTCCTTTTCTATTTCTTCCTCAAATGCTATGACAAACAAAATCTCTGTTCAAGATTGATTATCTTAGCAAGTGATCCAGTCAAATTATAGGTTAAAAATGCAATTATAGTTTAAAAATACGAACAACAGAAATGTATATTTTAGAAGTGGCAAACACAATACTTTCTTGTATGCTCCAGGATACCTCCATTTCAATGACTCCTATTAGAGAGTGAAAGAGATAAAAGTTCTTGTGCTAAAAGCAGAACTCTGACAGATAGGCGCAGTGAGGTGATTCTGTGGACTGAGAGCGAGGTCTATTGAGAGGAAGTCCTGGATTCCAATCTGCTTTCAGACACTCCCTATCTGTGTGACCTCGAGCAAGTCACTTAACTTCCATTGGTTAGCTCTTACATCTCTTCTGCCTTTGAACCAATACTTAGTATTGATTCTAAGATGGAAGGTAAGGGTTTAAAAAAAAAACAACTTTTGACAGGTACACAAAGGGATGTTGCCAGTCTCTCTGGCCTTTGCCCTCAAAGCCTATTTCCACAAACTTTCCCTGGGATTTGGGACTCATGCCTTGCTCCAAAGCCTTCCAAAAGATATAATTAATGGGGAAAGCAAGAGCCCAGATATGAGCCCACTAAGCAAGTAAGCAAAAATAAGGAACCATTCTGCAGCAAATCACAAACTAACTTATTTGCTTCAATGCATCTTTTTTTTGTTTTGTTTTAAATTTTATTTTTATTATCATGCAAATCACATTTCCATATTGGTCATTGTTGTAAGAGCACACTCATACAAAACCAAAACCCCCCAAAAGAATCATAAATACAGTGACGGGAAAGGCAGTATCCATCTGATTCCAACAGTTCTTTCTCTGGAGGTGGAGAGCTTCCCCATCATAAGTCTTTCAAGATTGTCCCAGATCATTGCATTGCAAAATGTAGCCAAGTTTTCACAATTGATCATTGTCCAATATTGCTGTTCCTGGGATATTCTCCCAGTTCTGCTAATTTTGCTCTGTATCAGTTCCATGGATCTTTCCAGCTTTTTCTGAAATCATTCTGCTTGTCATTTCTTATAGAACAATAGTATTCCACCACCATCATATACCACAATTTGTTCAGCCATTCCCCAGTTGATGGACATCCTCTTGACATTGATGCATCTTTGATCATATTAAAATAAGTGCTCTTCTAATGGTATAGATCATGACCCATCCACTCTTGTCCATGCCTTCCGGTCAGGCAGTCATGGGAAAGGAGGGGATTGACCCAACATTTCATTTGCCCTGTGTCTCCTCCCAGAATCTTTATGTGTGACTATTTGCTCAGATCAGTCAGAAAATTAACAGACCCGGCACAGGCACAGTCTAAAATCACACTGTTGGCCCTAACTACTAGAGGGGGAATTGAAAGAATGAACAACTTGTGGCATCTGTTGGTGATGGAATACTATTGTGCTAAAAGGCATAATGAACTGGAGGAATTACATGTGAACTGGAAAGACCTCCAGGAATTGATGCAGAGTGAAAGGAGCAGATCCAGGAGAACATTGTACACAGAGACTGATACACTGTGGTACAATTGAATGTAATGGACTTCTCTACAAGCAGGATCTGCAAGGATCCAGAGCAAGGCTGAGGGACTTATGAGAAAGAAAACTAGCCACATTCAGAGAGGAAGAACTGTGGGAGGAGAAACACAGAAGAAAAAGAACTGCTTGAATACATGGACGGATGGAGATATTATTGGAGATGTAGACACTAAATGATAACTCTAGTCAAACTATCAATAATATGGAATTAGGTCTTAATCAATGATACCTGTAAAACCCAGTGGAATTGTGCATTGGCTACAGTGGGGTGGGAGGGTTTGGGGGAGAGGGAAAGAACATGAAATATATAACTATGGGAAAATATTCAAAATAAAATTAAAATTAAAAAAAGGGGAAATTATTTTCTAGCTGAGCCTCATTAGAGGGTTTAGAAGAGAAGCTTTGAAAGGAATAAAATACTGTTACTTTGGAAAACATGAACATGTCATATCAACCTCCTCTCTTCAAGTAGACATATTTATTAATTTGATTCATTTCACTGAAGAAAGCTTTGCAGCAGTATTCTTTCCTACAAGTTCCTGCTTGTTAGTTCTTCCTTACCTTGACATCTCTCTGAGCTGAAGAGCAGGGAACAGGCTGCACTGTTCAACCAGCTGAAACCTAGAAAATATGGTGGGGGTTGGGAGAATGTTTGGTTCATATCACAGCTCTGGAGTCAGAAGGGAACTCAGATATCCTATATCCTTTTCCTCCCCCATTTTTTTAATAGATGAGGGAACTGAGGTCTAGGATTTTTTTTAACCCTTACTTTCTATTTTAGTATCAGTTCTAGGACAGAAAAGTAGCAAGAGCTAGACTATTGGGGATAAGTGATTTGCCCAAGGTCACACAGCTAGGAAGTATCTGAGGCTAAATTTGAATCTGGTTTGTCCTAGCTCTAGGCTTGATGCTCTATTCACCACCTAGCTTTCCCAAGGCCTATGAATGTTAAACGACTTGTCCAAGGTCCCATAGCTAGTAAGCAGCTATTCTTAGGGCTCAGTGAGAAGCAGTTATCGCTTATATTCCCTTTGGTAGTGGTTCATTTAGCCTCATTCACCTCAACCTTAGCATAGTTCAGGGTCAAGGTTTTTTCTCCAGTACCTTTTATTTTTATTTTATTTTAAAACTTTTATTTGTTTAATTCATTTAGAATAGTTTTTCATGGTTCCATGATTTATGTTCTTTTCCTCCTTCCTCCCAACCCCCTTCCATAGCCAACGAGCAATTCCACTGGGTTTTACATGTGTCACTGATCAAGACCTATTTCCATATTATTGATATTTGCACTAGGGTGATCGTTTAGAGTCTACATCCCCAATCATGTCCCCATAGACCCATGTGATCAAGCAGTTGTTTTTCTTCTGTGTTTCTACTCCCACAGTTCTTTCTCTCTCCAGTACCTTTTAGAGCTGTTAGCTCTCCTTTATTTTCCTGTCTTTCTTGTTCCAAGAAAATATTTACACCTGTTAAGAGATGTGGCTGTTTTGCATAAGCATTCTTCTCTAACCCTCAGAGTAATTTATGTGAAGCCTTCCTTATTGATGTGTGGGATTTCAGGGACCTTCATTAATCCAGCTAACTGTGATCAACTTCCTTGGGTTAGGAAATTTCAGATAAATATGTAAGGTTCTAAAAAGATGAGTATACCCCATGAAGGAAAGGGATGTATTTATTATAGTTACAAAAGTAATTTTTTTGCATTCATATTTGCATTTAATATTCCTTTTGCTTTCTGTCTCCATTCTGCCCCTAAAATCCTCTCTGCTCCAAATGAAAAAAACACCATTTACACCCTGGGCTTCTTCCCTAAGGGGATCACTCACCCAAAGTACTGGTGGACATAAAAAACATTTTTGATATAATCACAAGAATGCTCTCTTGATTTTTCTGACATTTCTTCTATCTTAGCAGCAGCTTTCCCTTGTGAGATGGAGACAGACTTAGTTCTGTTGCTGAAAGCAAACCAATATCATGTGGCAAATGTCAAGACAAATGAAAATACTCAGTTCTGTCAGTCAGTCGTCATCTGTTGGGCTCAGATCATCATTCTAGGCACTGGTGCCACAGGGAGAGCTTAACATCTAATGAGAAAAAGCAACAAACACATGAACAGGAAGAGGGAACAAAAAGCACATACAAAAGAAACACAGAGACATGTGCAGTGCATCCTGATATAGCAACGCAATCTGAAGATTTCTGAACTTAAAGAATCAAGTGAAAACAAAGTACTAATTAGACTTGCAAAATGTGTGCAATTTGGTTATAAAATTTCAGGCTCTCTACCTTAAATCCGTGATTGGAGCTAGCCAATAGTCAGTCAGTTAATCAGTCAATAGTCATGATTAAGCAGCTGTAATGTTCTAGGCACTGCGCCAAACACTGAAGATATAAAAAAAGACAAATGATAGTCCCTGCCCTCAAGGAGCTCACAGTCTTATTGGGGGAAAGAAAGTCTGGATGTGGAGAATCCTGTGAACCCCAATCTCAACAATTTGGATCTGGCAAAAGGGCCTCCTCATCACTGTTACAAATCCCACTGCTTACAGTGGAAAGAGTACCTCCAAAAGGAATAAGTGGGCTATGGTCCACTGGGACAGGAAATATCTCACACAAATACCTACCCCAATTTTCTTTTCTTTTGACATGTAAAGAAGAGGATATAAAATTTTTAATTTTTTCCCAGATTACATGTCAATACAATTTATTATATTTGTTTTCTGATATTTTGCAAATCATAGTCTCTCTTTCCTTCCCACCCATTGCTTCTCCCTAAGAAGGCAGGTAATATGATATTGTACATATATTATCATATAATTCATATTTCCATGTTTGTCATCTTGTGAAACAAGACATTGCTTACACTAGAGAAAAATTCATGGAGAAAATAAAATAGAGAATAGTATATTTCAATTTGCATTCAACTCCATCTGGTCCTTTGATGGCTATAGATATCCTTTTTTTTCGTCATGAGTCTCTTGAAGTTGTCCTGAACTTCCCCCATTTTCAAAAGGGTTCAAAAGATGGAATTTTTCTTTTCTTTTCTTTTCTTTTCTTTCCTTTCCTTTCCTTTTCTTTTCTTTTCTTTTCTTTTCTTTTCTTTTCTTTTCTTTTCTTTTCCTTTCCTTTCCTTTCCTTTCCTTTTCTTTTTTCCTTTCTTTTCTTTTTCTTTTCTTTTCTTTCTTTAAACATCTACTGTCTTCAATAGAACTGATACTCAGTATTGTTTCTAAGACAGAAGAGTGGTAAGGGCTAGGCAACTAGGGTTAAGTGACTTGTCTAAAGTCGCACAGCTAGGAAGTGTCTGAGGCCAAATTTGAACCCAGATTCTCTTGACTCCATGGAATTTTTCTTCATGGCTATACTTGCTAGAATGGATCTATTTCATAAAACCTATTTTTATCTGTAGAAAATAATAAATAAATGGAGGTTATGCCTCCAAGTGCTGAGGGTATGCCAAGGTGTATGGTGATAGAAGACTGGGGTAAGGAAAATTAGTGGAATACATGGAAGAAGTGTGCTTGGAGGTGGAGAGCATCTTGAAAAGAAAGGTCTGAATTTTGCTGGAAGATAAGCATATTTGAATGCTTTTTCTTTCACATAGGCATTGCCTACAGAATGTGACTTTATGAGAGATTTTTGTTGTGTGTACTTGAGTAGGGAGACATTCACTAGATTTATAATGGTAATAAACAGTGCAAACCATGAATCTCATGGAATGCTTTACAGGTGAACTCAAAGGAAGTAAAACTTCTAATGGTAAGAGACTGTATTTTACTTATTAGCCATGTGAATTTGGGCAAATCCCCTTACCTTTTGATGCCTGAGTTTTCTTGTGTGTAGAATGAGAAAAGGTAGACCAGACAGGCTCCAAAGTATCTTGAGAAAACAGCTGGTTCACTAAAAAACTTCAACTGCTAAAAGAAAGCAGAACATTTTGATGCTTACTTCAGATATTTCCTTATCACCATTCTTTTCTGACTCATACTCTAAGACATCCACCACCGCCTTAGAGACTCCCCACACTGCATTCATCTCTCTCTTAACCCTTGCACCATCCCAGGAATGACTGAATTTCCAGGTTCTTAATGGTCTGGGTCAATGCAGGTGGACATTTCAATGGAGAACTTTGTTTTTCTGTGTCCTGATGCAGTATTGAAATGTTTACAGCATATTAATGAGGTGAAATATCTAAAGGGCACTGGAGCACACATTAGCAACACATTTATTAAATAGAAATTGCTCAATATTTGGAGAAGTCCTCGAGTGCAGTCAGCTGTGTCACCAGGATTTTTTTTCATGTCATTTGAACCATCTGTGCATTTTAATAGAGGGAAACATCCATTGCCCGGAGAAGGAAAAACTGTACATCTTGTTTATTGCATGATAATAAAATTTAAATTCTGCCCTAGAACAGAACAATTATAAATCATTGAATCCACAGAGAGTGATTATTAAAACACTGAGATATAATTTCCCCAGGATATTGTTGACCATGATGAGTCTGACAGCTTTTGATTTAAGACTTTAGCTTCATGTATATGGTTTAAAGGTTTTTCTTCCTGTAATCCTCCTCCTTTCTTCCAACATTATTACTAATTTTTCTTGCTGAATTAATTAGGACCATATACTGCTAGAATTGGAAGAAACTTTAAGATCACCTAGTTCAGTGCCTGGTTTTACAGAAAGGGACAGTATAGGTCAGAAGGGCATAGGTTTTTTTCCAAGAATTTTCCAAGATCCCACTAAAAGTAAGTAACAGAAACAGAACTGGAACCCAAGCTACTATTGTTGTTACTATTTTTTCCTCCATGATAGTACACTATAGTTGGGTCTAATGTGACAATAGTATCAAAGTTGGATTTTTTTCTAAACCTGTATTTTCTGTCTTGGAATGAATACTAAGTATTGATTGCATTGCAGAAGAACAATAAGGGCTTGTAAATTGGGATTAAGTGACTTGCCCAGGGTCACACAGCTAGGAAGTATCTAAGGTCAGATTTGAACCCAGGTCCTCCCAACTCCAGTCATACTCTTTCCACTGTGCTACCCAGCTGCTCCTGAAGTCATATTTTAAAAGTACTTCTATGACCAAATTCCACACTTCTTTTTTATATCATTGACATTAAACAAATTATTCTTATAGCAATTCAGTAACAAAACAAGGTGAAGGCCATAGCTACTAGGTTAATATTAGGAATACTTGTGATATTCAGAGTCTTGGGCTAAGCAAATGATACAGTTTGAGAACAATTAGAAAGGACCACATAAAACCTAACAAAGTATGAATTTAGTAAGCAATTGGCTAGGAGTATATCTAGAATGTAAGGAAGGGCTTCCTGAACAATGCAGCAGGGTCAAGATAGATTATCAGAGGGCTAGGTAGGGCCTAAGGACAAATTTCAAAGAGATAGAAATCATTATTTTTGCCTTTATTTCTATAACAAGCAGATAAGACAGAGAATAACTTATTTTTTTTTTGTCATCTAATCCCATCTCTAGAATTGCAGAGACCTCTCGCCCCATGCTCCTTAACAACAACAATAACAAAAGCCAAAGAGAAGCTCAAGGGTCACTTAATCCACTCTTACCTGAACCATAAGTCTATAACATGTTCAACAAGTGGTCACCTAGCCTCTAGTGAAAGATCTCTGGGCACATTTGCTACACATTTTAGCTGTTTAGCAGGACTCAAGAATTTGTGAGTGCAGCAGTTTTCTCAATTTGTTCAACCAATTCAAGGTGAGCTTGAGATTTAACTGTCTAGACAATTTGTTCTAGTGTAGATAACAACCTGGTTCCCCCTTCTTCCCACTCTTCCCATCTCCTTCCCATCAACTCAACCATCATAGATATACTCTTCTTCCCTTCTGTCCCCCCAAATTCCATCTATTTTATTTGAAACTGTCATACTACAATCACAATGCTCTATGTCCCCACTGTGGTGAAACCAAATATAGGAGGAACTCAGAAATTTGCACATAGTTTAATTATAATATATGTATGTCTATAAATATGTAGCATATATGTCATATTATTCACACATATATCCACATATATTCTGATCTTATTGAATTATTGTATTGGCAAATATCTCTCTCTAATTATTTTTGGGGCAGCTGGGTGGCTCAGTGGATTGAGAGACAGGCCTAGAGACTGGAGGTCCTAGGTTCAAGTCCGGCCTCGGACACTTCCAGCTGTGTGACCTTGGGCAAGTCACTTGACCCCTATCGCCCACCCTTACCACTCCTGGGCTAAGGAAGGTCCCTAGCCCTGATGAAAAAGGAGGAGGGTTGGGCGTGGGGCTAGCAACCCCACCCTATAAAACTACATCTGCTAAAGAAACTGCAACCTAAAGGAGGGGCAGCTGGGCTAGCTCAGTGGATTAAGAGCCAGGCCTAGAGATGAAAGGTCCTAGGTTCAAGTCTGGGCTCAGACACTTCCCGGCTGGGTGACCCTGAGTGACCCATTGCCTACTGGTTGTGGCCCTATGCTCCTAGAATGGAGTCCCAGGATTAAAAAAAAATTATTTTGTGGTAAAATTCTAAAGTCCTACTTTTTGTCCTGGCACATACTGATTTACTCAATCTCTTAAATACCTACCTGGGCATCATCAGGGGACTCATTTACCCAATGTACCACTTTCTCAACCTCAGCCTCACTACAACATGTAACCAGGACCATTCTTACTATTACATTCCCTAGCTCTCCTTTCACCCTTTTCCCATCACTGCTCCCAGATCAGCCTCTCAGCCTGTAGTTATTTCCTAATGATCTTAAAAGCACCCTCTGGAGTACAGGTACCTGTTTCTCCTCCAGGACAGATTTTTTTTCTCCCTTTTCCCTTCTCTGTCCTATATATATCAAGTTCCTGATAGGAGCATTCAGATTTTTGGATCAGTTTCTTCTTTCTCCCTGAATATAGACGTTCTTTCAAAAGAAAGAAGTTAATTTTATTTTTAATTAACTTTTATTTTATTTTATTTTTCAGTTAATTTGTTTTCTCTCTCTTACATCTTTCACCATGGGTAAAAAAAGAAAAGCAAAATCTTTGTAACAAATGTGAATAGTAAAGTAAAACAAATTTCCACACCGGATTATGGCAAACTATTTTATATGAATGTAATGGAACACTATTGTACTAGAAGAAATGATAAAAGTGACAGTTGCAGAGAAACCTGGGAAGACTTATATGAACTGATGCAAAATGAAGTAAAAAGAACAAGGAGAATTTGTACTCTAATAAAGCTGTAAAAATGAACACATTTGAAAGACTTAAGAACTCTGATCAATGCAATGACCTTAATTTTAACATGGAAAAACAGGTCATGCATTTGCTTATAGGAAACGAGGAATTCGGACTATTTAGTCTCATAAAATGATAAGCTGATTGATGGCAGAGTACTCTTGCAATAGGGTCACTACCTACTAGTGTTTTCATTCTCCTTCCCAGCACTGGGTTTGTTTAATCCACTGAACATGGGGGCTAAAGAGGCTAAAGCTCAAGACAAATATCCTCTGATGTATCTACCTGGTAAGGTCTGGCCGTAATGAATGACTTTGGCTTCCTATTTGCTTATGTGTATAAAAGGATCATCTCACAAGAAGAGGGATGAGCATCAGACTTGCAAGATTCCCTGAGAGGAATCATCATACAATGCTTATTAACCAGACATCTTTCCATGTGGAGAAAAGGGAGTACTGTCTTTTTAAACTAAGTGCTGAAGTATCTTTATTGTATATCCTCTCTTTGCTAAGGTTTAGTAAACTTCTCTTTGTTAGGTTGATAGATTTGAGGAAAGCCCTACCTATTATAATTCTGAAGGGAGAAGAAAATGATGAATGCTTAAAAAGCTTTCCTAATAAGTCATGGTTCAGGGCAAATCAATCAGAGTTCCAGAAAAGTCAATGTGCTAAATAGGTTTGGAATTTAGGGTCAGATTTCTGATCTCTATTGCTTAACCACAATCTCTGGCTACTAAACAGGTTTCTCTGCTGAAATCTCTATTGGACTGTGTGTGTGTGTGTGTGTGTGTGTGTGTGTGTGTGTATTGTAGTTTGCAGTAGCCTGAAGATGTCCACTCGGTATACATATCGTACATGGCTGTGAACTTGGGCAAATTGCTGGTACAGGGCATGCAGGTTTAGGAGGGCATATGTCACTGGGTAGCTTTGCCAGAAGCTAGAATTTGGGCCTAATTTCCAAGGCTTAAAGCAAACATTAGAAAACTCTTCAAATAATGGCCAATGAAGCAAAGGACACTTTATTTATTGTCAGCATTGAATGATGTTTGTTGACTATCTGAGTGAACATACCCATGTAATAGCTAGTTATCACTTACAAAAGCAGAATTTTCAAATGGTGAAGGATTAACTGTAACCCTTGGACAGATGGACTAACTTGCCTCACAGGCCAAGTAGGGTTACTTAATCCTGGAAGGCAGAGAGAGAATGATTATTATGTAAACCTTTTTACCTCCCTGCTCCATTTGCTACTGTGTATATTGGACAAACCAATCATGGAACTTTGGGCCTCTTTGCCCAAAGGTACTTTAGCTTCCTTAAAGACTCAGACTAAGTGCCACATTTTGTAAGAGACCTTTCCAGATTCCCCACTTGTAAAGTGCCCTGGTACCCCAAATTATTCAGTATTTATTTTCTTTAAACTGCTTGTATATAAGGATCTGTGTATCTACAAAGCCTGTAGACCCCTAGTTAGAGTAATGTTTTTAAATGCATAAACAAAACACATAGAATAACAAAGGAAACCAATTATATGGAAAGTAATCAAAATATTTTTCAAAAAAGTTTACAGACCCTTGGTTTAGTTTTTCTGTACTAATAGAATAAGCTCCTTGAAGATAGGAACTTTTTTATTTTTTCCTTTGTTTCCCTGACACCTGGAACACAGAAGCTACTTAGTTCTTACTGAATGAATGGAAGAATGTTATCATATGAATGACCATCAAGGCAGGGAAGAACCTGACATCAAAATTCTCAGTCTGATCTCCTACCAATCTTTGTTACATGAGAAAATATTTTTTTTGATGACAACTAACATTTAAAGCAATTTTAAAAAGTTATTTTTTATCAATAGAATTTATTTACAAGTGTCTTGGTCCCTCCTTCCCCTCCCTGTATCATAGAAGGCATCATTCAGGAGAAAGATATATATATATATATATACATATGTGTATATATATATATATATAAATTATATCTTTCATGATTCCATTTTTCAGTTAATTCTCTGGAGGTAATAATCACAATTTATTATTCTCATTTAAGGGAATAGGAAAATGAGACAGATTAAGATTTGCCTAGTGCCTCTTAGCTCATCCCCAAATCAGAATCTGAACCTAGGACTTATGGCACCCAAACCAGTTTCCTGTATAGCATGTTGTCTCCCGATAGAGAAAGCAGTAAGATGAATGGTCTGAGGATCTCCTGAGAAAAAGTCAAATAACCTGTAATTGATTGACTTACTGATATGTACAAAGAAACCCAGGAAAGCCCATGTGCTTCCTGAGTAACAAATTCAAATTTAAAGTACTTTGAAACTTTAGGAGGAAAAGAGCTATTTAACTCAACTTTATTTAACTTATTAATTTATTAAATTAATTTATTAAGCACCAATTATGTGCCAGGTACTGTGCTGTGTTAATGTTGAAAAGTTAAAAAAAAACAAACAAGGCAGCTAGGTTGGCACAGTGGATGGAGTGCTGGGCTTGGAGTGAGGGAGACCTGAGCTTAAATCCTGCCTCAGATACTTACTAGTTTTATGAACCTGACCAAATCATTGTTATCCTGAGTTTCTTTATTTATTGAGAGAGAGAGAGAGAGAGAGAGAGAGAGAGAGAGAGAGAGAGAGAGAGAGAGAAAGAGAGAGAGAGAGAGAGAGAG
>NC_058130.1:359714269-359769269 GCF_016433145.1 Gracilinanus agilis | reverse complement strand
TATTGGTTTCAACATAGAAGAGCAGTAAGGGCTAGGCAATGGGGGTTAAGTGCCTTGTCTGGTCACACAGCTAGGAAGCGTCTGAGGTCATGTTTGAATCCAGGACCTCCTCTCTCTGGGCCTGACTCTTAATCTAATGAGCTACTCACCTGCCTCCAATATATGCTTTTTTTGAATGAATGAATCCCCTTTCATATTCTCTCTTATAGTCAGGATTATGACTTAGCTCTGGGGAAGAATGATATTCCAGGTGTTGGTAACCTATTTGTCTGCACACGAGTTGAAATGATGCCTATGCCAGAGTCCTGCTAGAAAGATGAATATTGGTAACTCCTTGTAGAATTCAGAGTGTCCAGTCATTTTCATCCCTTTGACAGCCTGTAGGGAAGAATGGGTCAATGTAGCCAGACGGACTATGAAATAGCCTCAAACTAAAGCATTTCTCTGCAAACTCATGAGTCCAAAATGCCTGCAAGAATGGCAATTACCATTTCAGTGAGATGCTTCCATTAAAATTCATGAACCAAAATACCGAAGAGATAATTATAAATAATAATTATGGTGATGCTTACTGCTGCTTTAATTTGGGCTATATTAATTCGCCTTTTACCTAAGAAGTTGGAATTTATAGACTCTGAATGTACTAATATCAGCATATTAGGAAAAGGTCTGAAATGGAACAAATAGAATTAAAGGGACAGGTATCTTCAGTGTGAGTGTTACCATTGTCAGTACCAACATGAAAATAATGCGAGGTTTTCCTATCACCCTAGTCTAGGATGTGCCATAGCTATCACTTCTTCCAATGTGCTATGATCCTCTGGCAATGGCTCTGAATTTCCAGTTTTATGATAGAGAGGTTTCTGAAAGATGGTCACTCAACTAGTTTAGTTGTATAGTTGAGTTCTTTTTGGTTTGTTTGTTTTAAATTAATCAGAAGCCACTTTGCTTATCCTATTCAATGAAGGATCAAAAACTCACTCTACTACTCTCACTCTAATGCTCATGGCTATTTTCCTGCTGAGTAGATCTATTGGGTATGCACCAAGCTCTCCCTTTAGTTTAGCTTTAAAGAGGACAATCTTGTGGTCTCCATCTCTACCGCATTCTGGGGGACTATTTACTTTCTAGTGTGTATGGCTTACTAAAGAACTGTCCAATGAAAGGAAATTCTCCAGGTCTTACCTCTGGCCAATTCTATCTCTTCCTAGAACTTATTATATTTACAGAGTTTTAAACATGTAACTTTAATATAACAGTGTCACTACCACGCTTTTAATCCTGAGAAATCTGAGGGAATAGGATATTGTAGTGGGTAAAAGAAGGAAGGATGGGAGAAGGAAGGGAAAGGAAGGGAAGGAAGCCAGGGTAGCCCCCACCCCTGGTAGGGAAATTAACCTGAGCCCTTTAGAGGTAGGCTTCAGAGCACAACAAAATCAGGCTAGACTCCAGGGATATTTAGCTGGGTTTATTTGGATTAGGAAAAGAAAGAATTGGGAAAGCCAGGGAAAATTAATTTTCAGCAGCTAGCTGGGACCTAAGCTCTCCCAGGAAAAAGGTGCTCTGAAGAGAAAGGTGCCAAAACCATCAGCTCCTCTCTTCTTTTATACTTCCTCAGATACCTCCCACAAAGAAAGTGGGAGGTGTCTGAGGAAGTTGAGGTAGAGATTCCTGGGAGATTTAGTCTCCCAGCGTTTAGAGCCATTTCAAAACGCACATTACAACTCTGCAGAGGCAGAGAGTTCCCCAGTCCCCTCTCTCCCTTCCAAAACCTTACCAATCCTGGCTGAGAAAAATAAATCAAAAGAACTAGACATCTTTCTGCCATGGCAAGCGCACCCCTTTATGTAAATCATTATAAGAACAGAGCTATAACAGGGTGCAGCTAGAAGAGAGGGCTCCAGGACTTTGATCTATTTGGTCCCAAAGCCAATACTTCCAAAACCCAGATCTAGAGCCTGGGGTAGAACCAGGATCAGCCAGTAGCATATAGGAGCAACCTTATGGCATAGTCGAGGAGTTAAATTTTGGGGGAAGAGGAGAGATTTCAGAGATGCCCTCTTGGCTGTGTCACAAAATAGCTTTCTAGTCTGTTTGCTAGTAGTGCCTGAAATTCCAAAAATGAGACTCATTCCCTAGGTTGCAGGTTGCTCTTCCATTGTCAAAAAGGAAGGAAGTTTCTATAACCTCCCATGAAGTTTATATGATTCATTAAACCTTACTTCTCGGTCCTTATCATGCTCATCATACACCTAATTCATTAGCTCTTGTCACAATGTAGTAGGAATAAATTTCTGTCATTATTTCTACAAACCTTGTTTATCATCGCTAGTGGTGCAATCACCACATTTGGACTCTTGACATTATATTCTTTCATATGGTATGTGAGAAAAAGGAGCATTATTGAGACCCAGTCATTGGACATTTATTAAGTACCTACTATGTACTTAATCTATGTACTTAAAGGGCATCCAGGTGACTCAGTGAATAGAGCATTGGCCTGGGAATCAGGAAGAATTCTCTTCCTGAGCTAACTCTGCCTCAATTTCCTCATCTATAAAATGAGCTGGAAAAGGAAATGGCAAACCACTCCAGTATCTTTGCCAAGAAACCCCACATAGGATCATGAAGAGTTAGATATGACTGAAAAAAATTAACAATGACACATGTTCCAGATACAAACCAAAAATGAACTTTCTCTGCCTTCACTGAGTTTACATTCTATTAGGGAAGACAATATACATATATGGATATATGAACATATAAACACATATAGATATAATTGTCTATCCCAAACAAACAAAATTAAACAAGATGAAAGCAGGAATCAAATAGGAAGGCAGGAAGGAATACACAGAATAGAAATTTGTGTTGAAAAAAGACACAGTTTTGAAAACACTAAACAGTGAACTTTCAGATATCTGCATGAGAGAAAGATACCAAATGACTGGGGGGAGGGGAGTTGGCAGCATTATAACCCCCCAAATGTCAGTCAAAATGATGGCAAGAATCATTAATCCAAATGTATTTGGTTTTTTTCTCATTAAAAGAGACCAATTAGGCTGACCCTTTTACTCTAGAGAAAAAATGAGTTACAGATAGGAAGAAACAACTAGAATAACTAAGAAGGCTTTAAATGAAATTACCCGATTCCTAAGGATAGAGGTGTGATTGTGTTTCTGTTCTTAATACCCAGAACTAGACAAATCCACTCATCTGTCTAAAAATATTTTATGGTGATTATCTACAAACATATTGAGGGTATTCTTGAAAAAAAAAAGAGATTTTTCACAACATGATGAACATGTACAATCTATATCTTACTACTCACTGTCTTGGGGAGGAGGGAAGGAGAAAAGGGATGGAGAAAATATAGAATGCAAAATGTCAGAAAATGATTTTTAAAAATTGGATCAACATGTAATCTGGATGTTTAAAATTTCTTTTTAATTAAAAAAAATTAAAAATACAAGAGAGACTCACAAAGGCTCCATAAATTTATTTCCACAGCAGGACATGCCCTGAAAGATTTTGAGAACACAAGCTCATACTATATTTATTGTTTGTTCTGATAAAAAAAATTCAACTGGTTAGATCAAAATACATTTTTAAAGTCTTCTTTTTTTAACCATTTATTAATATTCATTTTTAACATGGTTACATGATTCATGCTCCTACTTTCCCCTTCACCCCCCGCACTCCCCCCACCCATGGCCGATGCACATTTCCACTGGTTTTAACATGTGTCATTGATCAAGACCTATTTCCAAATTGTTGTTAGTTGTAAAGTCTTCTTTTAAACAAGATGTTTTCCACAAATGTTAGATCATATAGGATTCCTTGATTGCACAATGAATTACTTTGTGCCACAATACATTGATTATCAACATTAAGACATTAGACAGAGAGATAAATGGTCCCCAAAACTGTTTGTTGGGATCATGGATGACCTTCAGAGTCCAACTTGAAAAGGGCTTCTTTGTTTAGATGATAAGGTCCTTCATTTGCTGTTGGTGACAAAGGACATAGTTCTGATTACATCCATTTCCACAATATCACAGTTTCTTTAATGAGATATATGACGATCTCTTTGAAAATGACTCCTAGATTTATGTATCCTGCTTAGTCCAGTCTCTCTCTTGAGCTGCAGGTGAGTATCTCCAACTGCCTAAAGGACAGAAAACCGTATGACCTACAGGCATCTCAAACACTACTCACCCAAAGGACAACTCATTATCCTTCCTCAGAATAACCAATCAAACTCTGAACTTCTTTATTTCTATTGAGGCCATTGACATCCTTCCAGTTATCCAGGCCAGAAAGTTCGTCATTATCCAAGCAGTTACTGAAACTTGTTTCTGCTCCCTCAACTTCAGTCAGATCAATTTTCATCTTTACTCATATAACTATGACCTTACTTCAGACTCTCATACCTTTCATCTCTTCTAGACTATTTTAACAGCTTAATTGACCTCCTCGCTTCAAGTTTCTGACAACTCCAATCTATTTTCAGCACAGATAACAAAGTGATTTTTCCAAAGCAAAGACCTTTCTTGCCTTTACGATCAAGGATAATACCAAGCAGGGCTTCATCTGGCAACAAGGTGGTACAACCAAAAGAGTGATGGGCCTTTAAGTCAGGAAAATTAATCTTCCTAAGTTCAATTCTGCCTTACCAGCTATGTGACCCTGGGCAAGTCACTTAATCCTTTTTTTGCCTCAGTTTTCTCATCTGCCAAATGGGCTAGAGAAGGAAATGGCAAAGCACTTTAGTTTTGCCAAGAAAATGCCAAATAGAGTCATGAAGAGTCATCAGACATAACTGGAATGGCTGGACAACAGGCCCACATGCCTGGAGTACCGCAATAATCTTCTGATTAGTCTCCTCGCCTTATCTTTCCCTGTTAGAATTCATCCTCCACTCTGCTATCAAAATGATCTTTTTAAAGTGCATATCTGACCATTTAATCTTCCTCAATAAACTCCACTGACTCCCAATAACCTCTAGGACTCACCATGAAACCCTCTGTTTGACTTTTAAAGCCTCACAGCCTGACCCCTTCCTATTTTCCAGTCTTTTAATACTTTTCTCCTTTTCACATACTCTACAATCCAGAGACACTGGCCTTCTTACTGTTTGTTCCTCAAACATGATGCTCCATCACTTGACTCCCTTCATTTTTACTAGCTTCCCCCCACCCCAATCTGGAATGCCTTCAATTTACAGCCTGGCTTCCCCTTAAGACTCAGCTCAAATTCCACCTGTTATAAGAGGACTTTCCTGGTTTCCCCCTAAGCCCTACTCTACCCACCTTCCTTCTGAGATTACCTTCTATTTATCATATCCATATAAATATATGTATATATATGTATATATACATTGACAAGGTTCTAGTTATTCCTGCACTTAGAACTCCAATGTTACTGTTTTACTTAGACAAATATCTCCCCAAAAACTCAACCTAAAACTGTTTTAAGGAAATGAAGTTTCCATTATAAGTGGTAGAATTGGCCCAGTGCCTGTTTGGGATGACCTTACACAGCACTGGAAAGAAGCTTATTAGACACGTATTTAAGAGAGAGAGAGAGAAAGAGAGAGAGAGAGAGAGAGAGAGAGAGAGAGAGAGAGAGAGAGAGAGAGAGAGAAATACATGTATATAGATATATAAATCTATCTATATCCTTGTATATATATATATATGTATATACAATTTTATATATAAACTTGCATATATATAAGCAAGTATAGCTATATGCAAATTCTCTCGTTTTACCCCAATGGCATGTGAACTCCCTGAGGGCAAGAACTGTTTTTTGCCTTTCTTGGTCTGTGCTCACTAAGACCATGTCTCTTACAATATTTCCCTCCCTGGCCCCTACCTACTTCTCCAATCTCCTTGTGCACGATCCCCTTTCCTTCATTCTCTGATCCAGCCAATCTATTTTTTTTTCTATTCCAAGCACACAATCCATCTCCTATTTCTGTGCCTTTATACTGGTTCTCCTCATTGTCTGGACTGCACTCTTTCCTCACCTATACCTCTTAGAGCCCTCCAACCCTCTCCTTTCAAAACTCAGCTTAAATACCACTTTGCTGTGAAAAATCATTTCCTGATTCTGCAATTTGCCTCTGAAGACGCCTCACTCCCTTTTCCCTTGTGTTTCATGTATATTTGGTACATGCTTATAGAGTAAATGTTATCTTTAGCCCCATCACCTCCACCATAGAATGTAATCTCCTTGAGGGTAGGGACTATTTTATTCTTGCCTTTGTATCCCCAGGGCCTAGCACAGTGCCCTCATATAGTAATTGCTTATTAAATGCTTGGTGAGAGGCAACAAAGTGGTATAGTAGACAGAGTGCTGAGCCTGAGGTCAGGAAGACATCTTCCTGAATTCAAATCTGGCATCAAGAACTACCTATGTGACTTAACCCTGTTTGCCTCAGTTTACTCATCTGTCAAATAAAATAAAGGAAAGGGCAACCAGTACAAGGTCTTTGCCAATAAAACTCCAAATAGTATCTTGAAGAGTTAGATACAACTGAAATGAATGAACAACATTAATGTTTGTTGATTGATTAATTGATTGTCCTTGTTTTTGCCACTAAATGATTTCAGTGGTTCTCACTATAACTTCTGCTATCTAGGAAAGTTGATTTTCTAGAAAGTACTGGTCCCTCTGATTTTTTTTGGTCCCTAAAGGCCCTTTAAAGTTCCTCCCACTGAGTCCTTGGCTCTAAGTGGATCCTTGAACAGAAGCATTTAATGAAGAGACTAGATGATAATATAAGGTCATTTCCACTTCCGACAGTGTTTAATTTTAGGTTGGAATCACCCAACCCTGATCTTCCCCATCACTACTCATCCTCCTTAGAACACCTGAACTAACTCCACCCTATAGTAAAGTTTAATTATTCACTAAAACCATCTGTCTTGTACTCAGCTGGAGAGGATAGAGTTGGAGTGGAATGGGGGAAGGGAGAAATAATGCCAGATTTTTTGAGAATGAGTGGGAAGAGAAATCTAGAATTCAGGTATAGTTTTTAAAAGAATTCCCCTTCCATCATCTCCTCTACTCACTGAGTCTTTTTCAGACCCTTGGGTAGTAACAGTGCAAGAGGAACATTGAGATTGGGCAGCAGTGGATGGAATAGGAGGCAGAACTACCCAACTGCGACATGATGTAGGACTTCCTATTTTGACTCAGAAAAAAGCCCTTAAGATGGCATCAGTCATTGCTATTAGAGCCTCTAACACATCTAACATAACTTTAAACAATGATAATTTGATAGAAAAAAACCCAATGAACCAATAAATGAGTAAATAAATGTAAAAAATGAGATGGGACAAGTGGGTGAGGGGGAAGGCAAAACTTTTTCTTATATTTCTCAGATAATCAGAGGTACCCATCACTGGTAGCAGAATGAACAAGAATACAAAAGAATAGCAAGCCTACATGCCATAGGATTGAACTAGAATGATGTTAGCATTTTTTATTAAAAAGGAAATTGTTTGAACTCTTATTAAGCTCTTACCCTGAGCCAACACACTCAACATTTTGCCATGAATTGGTCTAACTTCTTGTTGTTTAGAAGGCTCAGGGTAATAGGAACTTGCTGGAACATAGTTGGTAACCTGATGTTAGAACACTAGTGATTTTCCTCTTTTCTAAATTTTACTTTTAGAGAGTTCAGAAAATTGGAATAAATTAAAAACATACATTAAAGTGCCATTTTGGGCTTCTTGATTATGATATAACTGAAACTTTTTAAGCTATCAAATGTCCCCCTTTTCTGAAATTGCATCTATTTTTGTGCCCATCTAATCCAGTCCCCCCAAAGATCTCTGACATCATATTCCTTAAAAATAATACCCTAGCATCACAATGCTTTCCCTCTGAAGATACATTCAGTTCGTATTTCCTAGCTGCTAGCAACGGAAGAGTGAGTTCCCTGGAGAAAAAGCATCATTGAGAAACAAAGATGTGTTCTTAGCTGCAAAATTCCAGGAACAAGAAAAGCTTTCTTGTCTGCTATACTTATGTGTATTGAATCTTAGGTCCATGAAAATAGGGATTGGTCATTCTTTTGTATTTATATCTATGAAACTTCACATGCCACCTGGTACATGAAAGGTGCTTGTTAACTGCTTAACTAAGGATGATTTTCCCTTCCTTTGGACTCATAGCTCAATTTTTTTCAAATAAGAAAACAAAGGCAGGTGCCAAATTGTAGTCACTGCTAACATTTTATACCTTAGTTGTATTCATTCAGCAATAATGTATGAAATACTTAATATATGCTAGACATTTTATGCGGCACTTGGAAAACAAAGGCAACAATGACACAGTCCCTGCCTTCAAGTAGCTTACATTCTAGGAGGAAAATTTATGCAGATAAGGCATGCAATGTGTGGACAGGGATAGGAGCTGGACCTCTGATGTTAGAGGTGCAGAAAAGTGCCTTGATGCAGAGACCCTCTCTACCAATGAAGATTATCCCATTCTCTGCATCTTATAGTCTCAGAACACTGAATTTCAGTGACTTACCCAGAGTCACACATGTATATATCAGAAACAATACTTGAAGCCATGTTTCTATGGCTTTGAAGCTACTCCTCTACTATTCAACAGTGCCTCTAATACAATATGTGTGTATATATACATATATAATGTAAGCATTTTGAAAAAATCATTTGTTGGTGGGAGAGCACAAATACCTGAGGGGAGGTTCTGGTCAAAGTTTCTCAATGGAAAACAAATATGTGTATGCTAGATACACTTGGTTTCATCAACATTTTAATATTTTCTCTATGATTTTATTGTCTAGACAATGAACAAAATAATAAATCAAGTCCTGACTTGATAGCATTTACCTATTTTAGAGGTTAGAAAGCTCACCTTAAAAATGGAACAATCTGCTCTGAAAAGCTGGTTCCAAAAAACCTTTGGAGTAAGATGAGGAAAAGCCTTTTCTTTCCCCCAAGAATGACATTTGAACTGAGCCTCTGAAGAGAGATAAGTATGCCAAGAGGAGGCAACAAGTTGAAAGGACTTTTCCAGCATGGAGGACAGTCTATGAAAATTCTCAGAAGCAGGAAATGGATATAAAACATGAAGTTGGTGATGGAATACTATTGTGCTCAAAGACCTCCAGGAATTGATGCAGAGTGAAAGGAGCAGAGCCAGAAGAACGTTGTACACAGAGACTGATACACTGTGGTAAAATAGAATGTAATGGACTTCTGTACTGGCAGCAATGCAATGATCCAGGACAATTCTGAGGGATTTATAGAAAAGAACGCTACCCACATTCAGAGGAAGAACTACAGGAGTAGAAACACAGAAGAAAAACAACTGCTTGGACACTTGGGTTGATGAGGACATGATTGGGGATGTAGACCTGAAAAGACCACACCCATGTAACGATCAATAATGTGTAAATAAGTCTTGACTGACCACACATAATAAAACCAGTGGAAATGCAAATTAACTACAGCGGAGGGGGGTGGGGGAGTTGAGGGGGTGAAGGGGAAAGTAAAAACATGAATTATGTAACCATGGAAAATTTTTCTAAAAATAAAAAATTATTAGAAAAAAATAAAGCTTAGTACAATGCCTAGCATTTTACTAAATATCATTCAAAAAATAAATAAATAAAACATGAAGTTGGGACAGTTTTGCAGAAATATAGAGTTGTTTAAAAGCAAATAAATAAGGATCAGTAGAGAAAAAAAGATTTGGATCATAGTGTGAGAAACACTAAATTTCATACAGAAGGAGTTTGGATTTTATATTAGAGGCAATAAGAAACCTCCTTGAACAAGACTCTTATCTATCCTGACTATCATTGTAGCAATTGTGTTCTCTATGGATTGGAGATGGGCAAAGGCATGAAGCAGAGAGGACAACTATCATATAGTTACTATAATAGTCTAGACCAGTGATGGGCAAACTACAGCCCCCTGAAATGTTCTATCCCACCTTGCAAAATTATTCCTAATATGACGAATACAATGAGTAGGATACAACAATGAAATTTCTAAAGAGTTGCCTTAGAAACAGACTGACAGATGAGCATTTCATTTTCTTTGGCCCCCTCTTTAAAAAGTTTGCCTATCACTGATCTAATAGGCTATAAGCAGAGAAAGGGGATAGATACAAAAAGAGGATGTGGGACTAAATAAGACTTGGAATATGATTGATATGGAGGAATGAGGGAGAGATAGAAGTCAAGGTTGATTCTGAGGTTACATTGCTAGCTTGTAGTCATTGTTATTATTTTAAAATATTTTCTAGGAACTAACAACGTGCTAGACACTATAAAAAATGCTTGGATTTAGACACCCTATTCAGCAGGATGACATTCTAAATTAGAAAGGCAGACACAATATCACAGGAAGCCAAGAGAAAGAACTGGAGAAGATAAAACTAAGTGCAAATGCAACTTTATTCATGGTCTGTTCCACAGCCATTTGTGTCTTCAAGATGTTGATTGCCATTGTCCCTCCCATCTATATTTTAAAACTTTCTTTATTTTTATTCCCACTCTGCTAAAAAATAATTTCTAATTTAAAATAATTTCTAATTTAAAATACATTACCTAATGTGAAAAATATTTTTTTAATTTAAAATACATTACCTAATGTGAAAACAAATATCTAGGCTGTGCAACGAGTAAATGCCTGTTGTTTCTGAAATCTATAGATAAACGTCCTCCTTTCTCATCTCTTTGCCATTCTTCTCTTCTTTCTCTCCAATTGTTATCATAATCAAGTATATTATTTTCAAAGTCCTGCTACCTTGCCCCTTCTATATCAGCATGACCTCAACTTATCACTGATTGTGGGGCCTTCTTTTTTAAATTAATTTAATTTAAATTTTTTATTGATTAATTAAGAAAAGTTTTCCATGGTTAAATGATTCTTGTTCTTCCCCTCCTCTCCTCCCACTCCCCTCCTGTAGCCAATGAGCAATTCCACTGTATTTTACATGTGTCATTGATCAAGACCTACTTCCATATTATTAATATTTACATTAGAGTGATTGTTTAGAGTCTACATCCCCAATCATATCCCCATTGACCCATGTGATCAAGCAGTTGTTTTTCTTCTGTGTTTCTCAGTGATTCCCAAAGTCGGCGCCACCGCCCCCTGGTGGGTGCTGCAGTGATCCAGGGAGGTGGTGATGGCCACACTTTTTTTGTATTACATTCTATTCTGAGTTCAATAAATGGTTTCATAATTTCCAGGGGGCCCTAAGTAATATTTTTTTCTGGAAAGGGGGCGATAGGCCAAAAAAGTTTGGGAACCACTGGTGTTTCTGCTCTGTGGGGCCAACTTTTTGACTGTGGATTGTCACAAATATTGAAGATTTCAAATGGATTGTATATCGGTTGCATTGACTAAACACAATTTAGGTGGAGATATGACCACTTTGGGGGTTAATTAGTTAATTAGATTGATTTGCCATTTCAAATGGGCTGAGAACACTCTTTTTCATACAAATCACCCAGGGTCCTTAGTTTGTATATTTATGCTGGGGAACTTTAGGATATCTAGGGTTGTTTTCAGAATTAGCACTCTTCCAGGTAACCTGAGGGAACGCAAGTGTCTAAGGGAGCAAACCTTCTACATGCATCAGTAAAAGAAACAGGACAAAGAGACCTTCACATGACCATTGGTTTATTGGTGTAAAACCATCTCTGCTAAAACATCACCTAAGTGGCATGAGCAGAACCCAACGCTAAAGACAAATCGAGTGGATATGTAAAGAAGTTGTTTTTCACAGACTGACTCACAGAAAAGGTGCTCGATAATGAAATGTTAAACTAAGTGTAAAATTGCAGCCATGCCAGGCAATCCCTTTATGAGATTAGAACAAGTCCATTGAGTGAGTCAGGAAAAAAACCAAAAACCAAAACAAAACAATTCTTAACAGGAAGAGTGAGAGGCCACAGCTCTGGGTGAGCTTTAAAAGTGGGTTCAGTGATTCCAGGAAGAGGACTCAAGGAAGAATCTAGATCTTGACAAGAAGTTTAAAAGAGGCCCAGACCTGGGAAAGGGAGGTCAAGAGAAATTGCTTGACTTGAAGGGAAGGGAGAAGACTTTTTTCTGCTTAGAGCTTCCACAGGATTCTGACTGTCTTTCTGGGATGTTTTAGACTGGAGCAGTGTCTGTCTGTCTGTCTGTCTCTGTCTCTCTGTCTCTCTTGGCAGGTGGTTCTATAAATATTATCACCTTTGTAGCATATCTGTACCAATTAAGTTTGAATTTGCCAGCTGCAGGCACAGGACATCTATATGTAGGCACAGCTATTTTGTTCTCCAATGCTACCATGACTAGTGAGTGAACTAAAGCATGTTGAGTCTTTGACAGGCTCCTGTAATTGTACTCCAGCTTTGATAGATACCAGATGGGTAATACTCTCCCATAGATGGCTCATTCAAAGCCTTACATGGCCATTGTCCTCATCGTGGTTCTCTACACTATATGACCTTTGCCAGTCCAAGGATTTAATTTTATTTCATTTAACAAGCCCAAATTTAATTTAATATTCAAGCTCTTTTTCAGGTTATTTTTCCTCAGAGAAAAAGATTAACTTTTCTGGCAGTTGTTGAGTTAAAACTTGTTTGGAAAAAGTACTTTTCAAACTATCAAAGCATTAATTACTTTGGAATTGTTGTTATTGTTATTTGAATACATGATTTATTTCCTATTCATAGTTTGTAAGGACCTTATGGGTAGCTAGCAGGGTCGGTGGATAGAGTGCTATGCTGAAGGTTTATTTTCCTGAGTCCAAATCTGGCCCAGATACTTGCTTATTGTGTGACTCTGGGCAAGTCACATTTGCCTGAGTTTCCTTATCTGCAAAATGAGCTGGAGAAAGAAATGGCAAATCACTCCAGTATCTTTAACAAAAAATTTCCAAATGAGATCATGAATAGTTGGACAAAACTGAAATGACTGAATAACAAAAACTTTAAAGATATACATCGTGTTTTCTTTCATTCCTAGTGCCTGACATAGACCTTTATGTACATGAGATGCATAAATGTCTAATTGAATATTGATACCATCAATTTGAGTTCTCATGTCGACTCATCATTAATAGATATTATTAATAAGATAGCCAGATGCCATAGATAGAGTGCTGGACCTAGAGTTTGGAAGATTTGAATTCAAATCTGGCCTCAGACTCTTTCCCCTGAGCAAGTCATGAAACTTCCGATTGCCTTGGTTTCCACAACTATAAAATGGGGATAATATCAACATGTAAGTCAAAAGGTTGTTATAAGGATTAAGTGAGATAATATTTGTAATGTGCTTATAAAAAAGTTCATTTCCTAACCCCTCCACATAGCTAAAATCATAAAAAGTTGATATCATTATTTAATACTTCATATATAAGAGACAATGATCTAAGAAGGTGGCAAACTTGAGAAAGATTAGAAGACCCGATTCAGGGGAAGTTTCTTGGCTCTAGCTAAGAGATGCCCTTAGATGTATTTCTTAGTCTAAAGTCAGTCTGAACATTTCTGCAGCAAAGAAGGCAGTGTGTCATAAAACTCCATCAGGTGATTGTTGAAATTATCTAAATTGTGCTGACATTTCACTTGATTGCCATTTTCTCTTTAGTTTTTAATAACTTAACAATCATCTCTAAAAAAATTTAATTCAAATGCACCACATCACTACGAAAAAAAAAGATTGTGGTGGCCTGAGTATTTGTTATATTTTCTAAAGAAAAATGTATTAAATTTTAGAATCCTTGCCTAACCTCAAGCTTTCTTCCTTCTTGAATCCAAAACAACAACCTTATGTCTGAGTTTATTATCAGATAATGGAGGCCCTTAAAAACATACTAGCTATTCAGATTTGTTAAAGAAGGTGGTCAACCTACTTGGCTCTAATTTGAAAGGACTAAACAACAATGAAAGAAATTGTCTTGAATATGGTTATGTTTTTTTTTTTTTAGGCAATGGGGGTCAAGTGACTTACCCAGGGTCACACAGCTGGGAAGTGTCTGAGGCCAGTTTTGAACCTAGGACCTCCTGTCTCTAGGGCTGGCTCTCAATCCACTGAGCTACCCAGCTGCCCCCATGATTATATTTTTTTGTTTGTTTTGTTTTGTTTTTGTGGGCAGTCTCCAGGTTTTTTGTAGATTTTTATTTTCTTCAATTCAACATACTTGACAGGGTATTACAATGAGCCCTTTGTGATTATTAATATATGAATGCTTCTACAATAATTATAGTTAGCATTTATATATCACTTGAAAGTTTACAAAAATATATCTCAGCTAGGAGGTATGATGAATGGAGTACAGGACCTGCAGTAAGAAAGACTCATCTTTCTGAGTTCAAATTCAGCCTTAGACACTTACTAGTTGGATGATTCTGGGCCATTCATTTTACCCTGATTGTCTCAGTTTCCTCATCTGTAAAATAAGCTGGAGGAGGAAATAGCAATCACTCTAGTATCTTTGCCAAGAAAACTTCAAATGAGGTCACAAAGAATTGGACATGACTCAACAACAAATACCTTGATCAAAAGTCACTTGTATTTATATCCATTTTTTTAAGGCTAGAAGGGAACTTAAAGACCATCTAGTCCAACCCTCTAATTTTACATAAGGTAAGGTATCTGAGGTAAGGTTGCCTTAAGGTAGGGAACATACATAAGGTACACAAGGTAAGGAAACTCAGGGCCCAGTGTCACCTGGGTAATAGGTAGGGGAGCCAAATTTCAAACTCAGATGATATGATTCCAAGTTCAGTATCTTGTCCCAATAGCACATTGCCCTCCAAATCATACAGAGATGGTTGTAATTACCAACAAAGTCCTTTACTGATGCCTCATTGGGCAGTTGATACCCCCACTTCTCAAAGATTGTGTCTGAGGAGCTCTAATTGTGTAAGGACCTATCAAAATAATAGTTTTCAATTGTGAGCCTGGCTAGACTATATGTTCTTGTTCCAAGACCATTTTAATTAAATTCAGAGAGGCATGATGATAATTTGGGGAAGAAAAGGAGAGGAGGGAGTCAAAGCAACCCCTCAAAAAACCCTATGTTTGAAGAATTTCTTAACCTGGAGTCAGTAGTTTAAAAAAATTACAACACGGCATTCAGGTTTTCTTTGTAATGCTTTTTAAATTTTATTCATTTTAAAATATTCTGATAAGAGGGCCATAGCTTTTATCCAGATTGCCAAAAAGTCCATGACACCCAAAAAAGATGAATTCTTATATTAATGGTTAATGATCTGCATTACTTGAGTTACTAGCAAAAATCAGATTTTTTTGAGGTATTGAAGTAAGTCTACATTGCAAATATCACAATATCCTTAAGGCATCTTGTCATTGACCCTCTGAATATCATCCAAATCATGGGGTCCAAGTTTTGCCATCATCCGAATA
Source organism: Gracilinanus agilis (assembly GCF_016433145.1). Classification (NCBI taxonomy): domain Eukaryota; kingdom Metazoa; phylum Chordata; class Mammalia; order Didelphimorphia; family Didelphidae; genus Gracilinanus; species Gracilinanus agilis. The sequence goes on along the minus strand of NC_058130.1, from coordinate 359,753,850 downwards.
ATAGAGATCACCTGATGGGAGGTGACCTGCACTGCTCTGCTAGCTTCCCAGATCCCTTCTGTGGGATTTTGAATGACGTATGGTTTCCAGATGGCTCATTCCAATCTGAGCTTCAGCATGACCCTCCATAGACAGAGAAGGAGCTGCTTTTTGGGAGCTCATTTGTAGATCTTATGCAAAGGGCATTTTCTATGTTCTCTAGATCCCAATGCTAAATACCTTCTGAATGCATGCTACAAACAGCATTGGTATTAAAGGCTGAGGGCATTATAATAATAAATAAATAAGATGTGGTCCCCACTTAGACTTGAGTGGAGAATGTAAGATATCAACAACTAAAATACAAACATGGAATCATAGATAAAGAACCAAAATGAATCTCAGATGCCATCTACTCTAAGCTCATTATCTAGATGAGGAAGCCAAGACTTCTTGTGATACATCACAAGTCCTTTAGGAGGTAAGCATCATAGGCAGGATTTGAACTTAGCCTCTCTGATGCCAAAGCTATTGATGAAATCAATTATGATCAATATAGGAAAAAAAAGGTACAAGTGACATGAAGATCTAAGAAAGAGGAAAGGTGTCTCTGTGTGTGTGTGGGGAGTAGTTTGGCAGATATCTATATATTTCTACCTCTAGAGATGCTAGTAAACTACTCTTCTAAATTGGAAATACCTCTGGGAGAGTTAAAACTGAAGACCATCAGTTATTCCTACCTTAGAGTGAATGAATTGAATCAAATTACTCTTTTCTTAACTATTAAAGTTCATCCACCCTAAGAGACTGAGGTACAGAAATAATTTTAACGATTAGGCATTATGAATATAGACCTGAGTGGATTTTGGACAATCAAAGAACAGCATGTGGTTATATGTTGAGGATAGAGAGGGGCCTTCAAGTGTGACCATCTATTCTACAATTTTATCTGTGACCTTCTTTGTGTGTTTGTGAGAAACATACACTTCCATTTTTGTGGCAGTTCAAAGGAAACTAATAGTCAAAGCAAAATGGTCTTCTTTTTTTGTATTAGACTTAATTTTTTTTATGAGATTCTACTTTTTTTTCTCAAGGCTTCAGACACAGAGATACTAGTTGAGGAATAGTTCAGAGTATTTCCTGAGTGAGATGTTTGGATGAGTTAACAAAAAAATTTCTTCAAACTGGAGCTTTTTAGGTCAGAGTAACACCCATCGTCAGGGACAAGCTGTCACTTTCATTATTCCCATTTCTGTTTCATGCCAGTGAGTGTGAACACCCACTGGGCAAATCAAACCATGGGTTCTGCTTCATGTTCCTGAGAGAACGTATGTAGCCCTGTGCATACACTTAGAAATAATGATGTAAGGAAAACAAATTCAGAAGCTTGGAAGAAAATCTTTACCAGAAATAGAAGGCCTTTAAAAAACTAATTCCCAGGTATCTTCCCACTTAGAAAGTGCTTTCCATTCTCTTTATTTGTTATTGTTCAATAGCTTTGAGTTATATGCAAAGGAGACCAAGGGAAGAAGTGTCCAATCCCCAGGACACACTCAGCCAGGCTAGGAGAGTAAAGTGCTCTAACAGAAAGTGTTCAAATAGAACTGGGAAGACCTGGGGTCTTATGATTATAGCTATATGGCCTTGTCTTTGAAGTCCTAGAGAATGAGCGTGGAAGAGTCTTTGAGAGCACATAGCCCAATTCTGTCTTTTTGCAAATATGGAAACTAGGGCAAGAGCATTGAAATGATTTTCTCAAGCTCATATAGCTAGGTGGTAACTTTTCTAGGACTAAACCCAGTTCTTCCACTTCCTAGTCAGATGCTCTTTCTGCCTTAAGTTACTTAAAAACTCTTTGTGGGGGAAGCTAGATAGTCCAGTGGATTGAGCACCAGGCATAGAGTCAGAAGGACTTGGTTTCAAAACTAGTCTCAGGAATTTCCTAGCTGTGTGCCCCTGGGAAAGTTACAATCTCACTTGCCTAGCCCTTGCCATTCTTCTGTCTTAGAAATGATAGTAAGAAAGTAAGGGTTTCTTTTCTTTTTTAAACAAATTACCCAAAAAATCCCTTTGTGCTTTTATTTCTTTCAGTAAAAATGGAGCTAACAGTATCTATATGACCCCCAACTCTCAGGATCACAGTGAAAAGATGTGAGGCAGCATGCTTCATCCAATTATTTATTTATTTATCCATTCACTCATCTATTTATCTATTTATTTATTTATAATTTTATTTTTTATTATCATGCAAAAATAATTTTTATTATCATGCAAAATACTTTCATAATGGTTACTGTTGTAAGAATACACTTGTACATAACCAAACCTCCAAGTAATACTATGACTACACTGAGACTCCAACAGTTCTTTCTCTGAAGGCAGCACGTTTTGAAAATTAAAAATTGCTCAATAAATGAAAGCGTGAATTACATTTAAGAGATACTGACTTTAAAGACTTATGATCTCTAGATCTAGAGCTATATTGTGTATTGAGGAGGGTCACTTTATGTTTAGTGCTAAATTTGAGGGTTGAGATTATGTGTAACTTCATAATACCTTTTGTAGAGGATTAATGATTTCATTGCCAGCAGTTAGGTTGCCCAGTGGATAAAGCACTGGATGTGGAGTTAGGAAGACTCATTTTTCTGAGTTCAAATCTGGCCGCAGACACTTACTAGATGTGAGACCCTAAGTAAGTCACTTCACCCTGTTTGCTTCAGTTTCCTTATCTGTAAAATGAGCTAAAGAAGGAAAGGGCAAGTGACTCCATATCTTTGCCAAGAAAACCCTAAATGGGGAAGTGACTGAAAAATGATTGAAGATCAACAAATGATTTCATTAATAGAGAGAACTCTAAGTGAGGAAATTTCTTCCACCGCAACAGATTGGAAACTTCTCTATTTAAGGTCAAGGAGTTCCTGGGCACTGGGACATTAAGTGACTTGCCCTGGGTTGCCTAGTCAGTATGTTCCAGAAAGAGGATTTGAACTCGATTCTTCTTATCTCTATATCTGGCCCTTTATCCATGATGCCATGCTGCTTTTTAATATTAAAGTATAATTTAAAGCAAAAACAAAAATCAGCAACTTTGCATAACCTTTACTGAGCCTAGACTCAATATAACACCATCTGCTTTCAGATATTCTTATGGGACTGCTGAAGATTGTCCATTATTAGCCAAATGTACAAAGCAATGTGTAGAATTGAGCTAGCAATCATGCTCTTTGTCAGAAAATGGCTGAAATACCTCATTCTTGAAAATGTTGGCTCCGTGTATTGAAATTTTATCATCTTGAGTGTTGCCTTTTCTTTCTATTGACTTAAGTGATATTTTCTTATATCTTTTCAAAGTGTTAGGTTTAGGAATAACTACCTTTTTAGGGAAAAAATTCCATAGGTCTTCAGCAGGAATGTTGGCTCTGCTTACATTGCACTCACCATTCCTATTATAGAGATAATAATAATAATAATAGCTTGAGAGAAGGGGAGGAAAGAAATGGAAAAGGAGGGAGTGGGAGAGAGAGAAAATGCCTGAAGATTTTCAAATCGCTTTATATGATATCTTATTTGATCCTCACAATAACTTTGTGAAGTAGGATCTTCTATCCTACCCATTTTGTAGATAAGAATATTGAGGTAGGAAGAGATTAAATAGCCTGCCCTTGGTCATACAGCTCGTAAATGTCTAGGGCTAGATTTGAACATGAGTCTTTTCTGACTTCACGTCAAATGCTCATTGTGCCTCCTAGTTGCCATTAGAACATGACCAAGAGCTGGTAATCATAATGTACAATATAGTTGGGCAACAAAGCCCGTGATCATGGTTTTTCTATTCAGACTCTGCGTGCTTTAGTATTATGGAGCAGAAAGTACCAAGGGGCAGTGTGGGAAAATCATCCCTTCACTTTCCTAATTGGATGCATCTGCCATAGATTACCATGACCAGTGGCTTGTCTTCACTTAATGAAAGTACGAAATGAAAGCACCCAGGCAGATGGCAGGCCTGCATGAGCCTGTACCAGCCCATTTATAGTGGTGCTCTCCCAGGTGCTGACCTAAGAGGGTCCTAAGCAAAGCTATTACAGAAGGAATTTTTTCTTAACATTTTCCTCCATCCCATCTTCCTTCTTTCAACTTACATTTATAAGATGCCCTCTCTCCTAAGCATTCAGTGCCTTACCTGCCAGAACTTCCATTCAGATGAATGAATAAATGAATGAATGAAGCACTGAGGAAGGACCTTGTGCAAAGGGTTGTGTTTAGCCCTCTGGAAACTATACACATAGAAAAGTCAGATCATCCCTGATTTCAAGGAACTCTCATTCAAATGGGGAAGACAACAATAGAGAAGGTTTCAACTTCAAGTCAAACGGAAAAGTCTCACATCAATTAAGATGCAGCTGCAAAGATGATAATACACCTTTTTTAATGACATTTCCACTCATTTTTACCCCACAGAGGCTTATCGCCCATCATCACAGAGTCTGAGTTCTCCAACCTCTCTGGGCAAGTCAGTTAATCTTTGGGATTCATTTTCCTAATCTGTAAAATGAAGAGTTGATTCTGAGTTCCCTCCTAAGTACTAATTTTATAGTCTTGGCCTTTTTTTCTTAATCACCCACCTCCTTAAATTCAAGGCATTTCTCTTATTCCTACACCCAGATTCTAAACTGTCCTCCAATTCCACTAGACCCCTTGCCTCCATTAGTTAAGCTAATGAACAGAATTTATTTATCTTTACTTAAATTTAAGGCTATATTGACTGACTTTTGTTATATATTTACGGGCATCTAGTGGCACAATGAATTGAGCATTGGCTTGGGGTAAAGAGAATCTGATTTCAAATCCAGCCTCAGATATTTACTGGGTTGTATAATTCTGGACAAATCATTTAACCTTATTTGCTTCAGTTTCAACATCCGTAATATGAGCTGGAGAAGGAAATGCTAAACCACTCTCGTATCTTTGCCAAGAAAACCCCAAATGGCATCATATAGTCAGACAACAACTGAACAACAACAGAAATGTATTTAATAGAAGTTTTCAAAAATGACTATTAATCTAAAGAAATAATTCTTATAAATAGAACTTCAAGCACTTTACCCTACTGAGAGAGAAACCATTAGAAACAAATTTATTTCTCAGAACCTCTTCTTCTGTACCATGTAGGCAACTTATTATTTTTCCCCTGACTGCACATAATTGAATTGCATGATTGTCATTCTAGGTTTTGTCAAGTTCCTGTGATATCAGGCTTAGACCCCTGAAATGATTTGTTTGACTCATTTCATGCAACTAGTGAGAATTTTAATTAGCAGTTCTTGTCTCCACCTATTGAGATTTTCTAAAATTAGGGAATAGAGAGCAGAATAAATAATTTTGTTCTGATTTCAAATATATGAAAGAAAGATCCAAGGAGAAAAACCCATGCAATGTTTTTTGTGCAGATTTCAAAAAGAGAGAGCATCATTCTATAATGTTTAGAAATACAGTCCAAGGAGCCAGAAAATGGGGTAAAGCGGGGGGTGGGGTGGGGCAGGGGCATAAGATGTATAGAAAACAGAACTCCAGCCAAGGGAGATAAAGTGAAGCAACAACTAAGAATTATGAGAATTACAGCTTAACAATTAACAGTTGAACAAAAAGTGGCAAAGAGTAATTCTTCTCAACTTATTCACATTTTAGGATGACTCTCCATATCACACTATTTATCAACTTACACTGTTATATGTATACAAATTACTTATACTTTTTTATATAATCTTATTCAAAGATATTTTATTTTCCTAATTACATGTAATAATAATTGTCACCATATGCTTTCTGAAATTATAACATCCAAATAGTCTCCCTGCTTCCCTTCCTTTTGGAATGGTAAGCAATTTTTAGAATTTATACCTATATTATACATGTATCATACATATTGGTTATACATTATTAACATGTAAAACATACATCCGTATTAGTCATTCGAACTACTCATATCTAAAATATTTCTTCCTGAAAATTTTCTTCTAAAATTACTTTCTGAAAAAATCAATCTGTTCACACTTAAAAATAATTGCTTTTCATTACCTTATCTGAATCTGTCATGATCTCAGTTTCTGTAGCTGGTTGAGGATGTGGGTATTTATTTGCCATTGTTCCTATTGAATCATTGAGAAGTAGGAAAAAAACAAAAAACTCAAGTCCCACTTGGATAGAATAGAATCAGGAAATACCTAACCTCTTTTTAAAAACTCCCCCACTTCTTGATTTTTGATATTTCAGCATATAATTTTTATATATGTTTATTAATCAGGACTAATGATTTAGACATTTAGCTATCTAGGTTCCTTTGTCATATCTTTAAAATATTTAAATAAATTATTTTGCATCATATTCATTTCCAATTATATTTCTCCTACCTCCAAGCAAAAGAATAAAAAAAAGAAAATGTGAACTCTACGTCACTTCATATAAATCTTCCCATGTAGTTCTGTATTTATTATTTTTATCATTTCTTATGACAGAGTAATATTTTATTATATTTGTATATGATACTTTGTTGATCCTTTCTCTGATCATTGAGTATTTGCTTTGTTCTAGTTCTTTACAACTACAGAGCATTGCTTTGAATTTTCTTGGTTCACATGGGACATATCTTTATATTACCTCCATGGGATACAAGCCTAAAAATGGAATCTCTTGGTCAAATAGCAGGAAAATTATAATCATTCCCCCACCCCAAACTACTTTTCCAGATAGTTAAATAATTTCAGAACTCCATCTGCAAGATAGTGCTGTCTCTCTTTGGTCCACCCAATGTTGGCTTTTTCAAAATCCTTAATCATCCTTGACAGTTTAATAGATATGAAGTAAAATTTCAGAGATTATTTTACTCGTATTTCTTTTATTGTGATGTAGAGTAATTTCATATGGCTGTTAATAGTTTAAAATTCACCTTTTGTGAACTATTTGTTCATAAACTTTGGCCACTCATCCATGGGGGATGGCTTTTTGTAATATTATTACCCTGCATGTATGAATTTTAGTCATATATGAAGATTATTTGTGTATGTATTTGTATGTATGTATACATGCATATATGTATATTAAGTAGTTCCTTGCATATTTTAGATCTCAGATTTATTAGAGATAATTGATGCAAATATTTTTCCTAATTGCTAGCTCCCCTTTTATACTAGCTGCTTTGATTTACTTCATGGAAAAGTTTCTCAGTTTCATGTAATCAAAATTCTTTCATCTTTTCTGACTATCTCTACCTTTGTTTAGTTAAGAGCCCTCATCTTTACCATAACAGTGAAAGACACTAGATCTAAATCTCTTCTACATTTTTTATGGCACAAACACTAATATTTAGGTTGAAAATCCATTCTGAGTTTATTCTGTTATGTGTTGTTTAATATATTTGTTTATACTCAATTTTGATTAAATTACTTTTCAATTTTCCCACTAGTTATTGACAAATAAGGAACTCTTCACCAAGTACTTTAGGTTTAGAGGTTGATTGAGCACTGAGTTATTAAGTTGGATTATTTTAATTTTTTCCCCTTTATATAGTCTGCTCTATTTTTTAACCAATGCCAAACAGTTTTGATGAATGCTGATTTAAAATATAAATTGAAGTATAGAACTGTGACATGAAATGTTAGGGAGGGAAGACACTTTAGGAAAAAATTAATCTGACCCCTACATTTGTTAGATGAGGAAACACATGTAAGAATCCAAACTCAGCTTTAATAAGTGACTAATGAAGGTTAATTGACTGAGAGAGGTATATAACTGCCTAAACTATCTGTACATGACATTAAAGGGTATTATAGATGGTATCCTTTACAATATTTTTGACTACAAAAAGACTACTAAAGTGACATCACTGGAAAACACCTCTCCTTTACTTCCCACTGGGACCTCTTTATCATGCCCAAAGTGTTAAGCAAGCATTCTGCCATGGTAGATAAGTTCCATTGTTTAGCTTAGAATATGCTGGATATCAAGCTAGGCCAGGGTTAGAAAATTAGGTTGCACTATTAGAAGACTACATTCAGAGACTATAAATGGCATTGAAAATGGGTCTGTTGGATTATGAGTGAATCAGCCCATATTGAAAAACTAGGTTGTCCCAGTTTGCCACTAATAATTTAGGTATCTCATTGTCATCGTCAATAATAACAGTGATAGGCTAGCTGCCTACTGTATAATATGTCAAAGCCTGGCAATACAGACAAAAAAGGTCAGTTTTAGATAAACATGACTTAAGTAAAATTAACCTTTAATTGAGCTTGATAATGCCTTTTTTCTTTCAATTTTATGTTTTCTTTTACCCATTTAAATTACACAGCTAGTAAAAATCATAATGATTCATGATTTTAAAAGTGAACAAATAAAAAACTGGTCTAGTCTTTGCTCTGATGACTGTATTACTCTGTCCCCTTATATATTTTTCCTTTGGTGATTTTTCTGCTGGCATGAATGGAAAATGCTCTGTTTAGACTGATATTTATCTCACTTTCCTCATTTGAAATGAGCTGGAGGAGCAAATGGCAAGCCACTCCAGTATCTTTGTGAAGTAAACCAAAATGGGGTCATGAAGAGTCAGAAGTGACTGAACAACAAGAATAATTATAGCTAGCATTTATATACGACTATAAGGTTTACAAAGCACTTTAAAATATTGTTTTTATCCTTACAACAACCATGAAAGTCGTGTTATTATTATCTCCATTTTATAGATATGGAAACAAGGACAGAGGTTAAGTGATTTGCCCAGGGTTCCACAGTTACTAGGCATCTAAGGCTGGATTTGAACCTGAGTCTTTTTGACTCCAGATCCAGTGGTCTCTCTGCTAGCCCTTGGACCGTAGGACACCACCTTGCTAAATAAATGTCCTTGTTTTTTTCTGTTCTTTCTTGTTGTTTTTTTTACAGATGTTGATGGGAAGAAAAGGAGGCAGAGATGTTTTTCAGTGCTGTCTCTTTTTAGTAATCCCTTTTTTGCAGTCAAAAGTATTGTAAATGATGCAATCTATAATACCCTTTAATGTTGTATCCCATAAAGTACAGCTACAACGTCACTTTTTATGTTCCCTGAGGAAGGGAAAGTGAATTTGTTCACAGATTCTTATGAGTTATATTGTGCCCTTTACTACCACTGGCTATTATGGAAACTAAATCATAATGTGAAAGTGCTAGGTGATAGAACATACTGTTATTCTCTCTAAGGTTATAATATGACCCAGAGGTTGCATTCATTCCGCTGGGAAATAATAGGAGTGATTTTTTTTAATTAAAAGCTGGAACCAGTAGTTCCAATCCTCATTTTTGATTAAGGCTTACTCAATATATAACTTGTTTAATAAAGCAAGGTGGTTTATGAACACATTGTAAGAGAACTTTAATATTATTCTTAATAAAGAAAAAGGGATTTAGTTAGAAAAGCAAGCAGAAAGAAATGAGATGAACTGACAGATGAGTATTTGTTCTGATTTTTTATAATTAGTAGTAAATCAGATACATTAAGAATTAGGTATAAAATTACAATTTCAATGGAAAAGCCAATAAGTAATAAAAACACAAGTTCATCTTTGACATATTTGCCAATACTTGAGTTCAGAATTGTGGTGGCCATAAACTATTTCTGAATCACTACATCCTGCTTAAAATATAGCAATATGCATTATATGTATGTTTTATAAATGGATAAATTGAGTAATAGGTATTTTAAATGTCTTTCCTTAGTTTCATTCACAGGTTTTCTGAGAAGCTAGGAATTGATGTAGAGTAATAACAATATTTGGTATTTGTCCAGCATTTTGATGTCTGCCAAGTGCTTTGCATTTATTATCTCATTTGGTCCTTACAACAAACCTGTTAGGAAAGCACTCATCCCCATTTCACAAATGAGGAAATTGAGGTGGAGTGAGGTTAAATAATTGGTTAGTATACACAGCTTGTAAACGAGGTAAGATTCCAACTCAGGTTTTCCTGATTCCAAGTCCAAGACTATTCATGAGTTTGGAGTTCAGAGGTCTCACCCATAAACACTAAGCTCCACGGCTCCCTTTTCACATAGTATTTCCTTTTTTTTCACAACTGTGCTTCAAGTGCAGTTACCATAATCAACTTTTAAAGAAAAGAAACAGGTCATTTCATATGCATTGATCTGTGGTTTTATTCTACTTATAATGGAAGCTTTTTTTCCTGGCTGATATAGAAGCTAACAAATGCATGAACGAGATAGAGAACAGTGGCTATATTTTTAAAATAATATTAATTTAGTGAAAGAAAAATAAACTATGAAGCTAAAAAATCTTATATTAATTTAGCATTTTATTGGACTTGAACCTTTTGTAATTTAAAACAATAATGAGTTTGTTTTGAATTATATAATACCTGTACTCTTTTCTATTGACTTTTCTTCTGAAATTTTATTTTAAATTCAGATCTTTCATTTTTAATCAAAGAATATTGATTTATATTTCATTCTATTTCATGCTAACAAAATTGAATATGACAACCTTACATAAATTATCCTAGAAATATATCTTTCCCACTTAAATAACATTTGGGTCTAAGTGAATTTGTAAGTGAAACATCTGACCAAAGCTAAAAGGATGAAAGCTCTTCTCTTAACCATTTCACTAATTACTGATGGAAATAAGCACTGTATACCTTTTCTGCCAATTGTTCTTATACCACACAAGTCATTTCACATTTTCAGTCACACAATAGAGCAATAAAAATATTAGTAATAAAATTTAGATCTGATTACTAGACAACCAAAGTAGCTCATTACAAGAGATGTTCTTTTAAAAAAATCAATAAGACTGTTGTGATGTTGGTGTCCAAGGACAAAGATGACATCCATCTTATAGGTGTCATTTTGTTAAAGGAGAGATGCAGGGAATGCAGTATGATCCACAGAGTAAATTAAGTATGAAATTTAAAGTATATTTGAGTGTTTCTCTTAGTATCCTTTGAGGAAGCAGGCAGTCTTCACAAGTAGGAAACAGCATAATCCAAGGTCAAGTGGAGGAGAAGGAAATTCATCCAGATAAAGGCAAGAAAGTCAAGCTCTCAGTTTTGCTTCCCTCCTCTTGTGATATGCCTGCAAGACATTGGTGGATGAATAAGAGTGTTAATGCTTTCCTTGCCCTTCCTGACTTTGACCTCTGATGTTCCTGCTGAAGTCAACTGGATTCTGTTTTCCTGGGTTTCTAATGTTGACAAAAAAAAATACAAAAACCAGATGGAGAGTGTAGTGATGAGAGGGTGTGTGTGTGTGTGTGTGTGTGTGTGTGTGTGTGTGTGTGTGTGTGAAACCAACCCTTCTGAGAAATAAGACAGTAAGCCAGAAGTCTACAGTAAAAGCTTAAAATAAAGAAACCTATTCCTGTGGTTATAAATTATTAACAGTAATACCAGTTCCTGGAAGGAGAGGAGTCATATGGAGGAGAAATCTCCTGATTAGATAGAAACTATCAAAGAATTCCTATAGATGCAGGTAAGTCACAAAGCCTTTTCTCAGCATCCTGTAAATCTAAGGCTGAACTATCACCTGGTAGCAGCTTCCTTGAATCATATGCACCTAAGGGAAAGAAAAAGATACCCTCAGAATGCGAGTCTTGAGAACTCAAGATTCTAAATGATGGCAAATGTCAGTTTGACAACCTGATGCAATTGATCTCCTGTCTTCTTAACCTCATATCCTGTTCACTGAATTTCTATGTTAGTCTCACTTCCTCATTTCTGTTTCTTACCTTAGCCTGTGAACCTCACTTCAATCCATGCTTATTCCCTTGGTTCAGTGAGTCCCCTTTGGAGTTATTGACCAGATTGCAATTAATATGCCAGATTATTTCACCCAAGCCCCTCTCCTAGCATTATTTAATTTTAAGAAAACATTTTGAGAGAGATTCATTAACTAGAAAGAGGCAGGATGGTGTTATAGAAAGAGATCTAGGCTCAAAGTCAGAAAGACCTAGGTACAGGTGCTACCTTCATTTCCCACTGGCAGTCCTTTGGACTTTTCTAACCTTATCTTATTAACTGTTGTACTCATATCTAATAAATACCCTCTGATTGGAGGATAGAGTGATGAGCTCCTTTCAAAACCTCCATTTAAGGAGGTTACTAAGGCTGGCCATTTCTTCATTTCCCAATGAGCAGCCCTCCTTTGAACTTTTCCATCATGTCCCTGCGTGCCTACCTTCCTCTCCTTTCCTTTTTCCCTATTAACAAGGGCAGGAACTGGCCTTTCTCTTTTGTTCTTGAATCCCCAGTTCTTATTAGAGTATGTGGCATGTAGTAAGTGCTTAATAAATGTTTATTAGCTGACTGCCTGACTGCTTTGGACACTTAATGATTGTGTGACCCTGGACACATCAGTTAACTTATCCATTACCTCAGATGAGAGGTGCCAAAACACTGTGGCCTGAGAATAGCTGGAACTAGGGTAAATTGTAACTGGGTGGGGGCATCTAGGTAGCACAGTGAATAGAGAGCCAGGACTGGAGTCAAGAGGACCTTCCCTAGGCACTTCCCTAGCTATTGTGACCTTGGGCAAGTCATGTAATTCTGATTGCCTAACCCTTACTGCTCTTCTGTCTTAGAACTGACACTAAGACAGAAGGTAAGGGTTTAAAAAATGTAATTGGGAAATATTTAACAAACAAATAAAAATACAATAGAACATAGGTAATGTTGACACGTGGTTTTCTAAGTCAATATGAAGCCTACAGCAATCCTTATATACTAGTATTCCCTCTGTCTATTTGGGTTTGACACCACTGCCCCAAATTCTAAGACAAGAGGTTTCAGAGAAAGGGTTGAATTGAACTGGTAGCAAGTTTCCTCCCCTATGTCAATAAAATCATAGGTCTAGCTCTATCCTTCTATCTTGAAATAGTCCACCATTCCTGAAGCTGCTACCAGAATGCAGTGAGAGCAATGATGAGACTTACAGGGTACTCAGAGCTCAAGTTTGGTGTTCCTGGGTGTACTAGTGAATAATGGAGTGTGCATTACTATTGGCTCTTCCCCTGAGGATTTTTGTGAAAATGAAAGAGATAAAAGATTTATTTTTAAAAATCGAAATCCTCAGGGGAAGGGACAATGATGATCATGATCCCGCTAGCATGTGCTGGCACTGCCACCCCCATTATATATGTACACCCACAATATTGATTCATTACTGTCCTTTTCCTAGACTGGACCAATTTAATTCTGTTGAATTATCTGTTTGGTGTTCAATAAAGAGAGGCTCAGAGAGATTTACTCTGGAAGATTCCACTCAGCAATAAAATCTTTTATATAACCTTCCAAACTGAATGGTACAAACTTTTAGACTACAGACTATATAGCTCAAGTTTCTCAACTATATATCAGCTGCTATGAGAAAGTGATTTTTTTCAGAAGTAAGCAAATATGCAAGCATACATTTTAAGTGCTTATTATATGCTAGCCATTATGCTAAGCACTTTATAAATATATGATTTGATCCTCATAACAACGATGGGAGTTAGGTGCTATTATGACCCCCATTTTACAGAAGAAGGATCTGAGGCAAATGCAGATGAACTGATACAATGATTCTGGAAAGCAATCTGGAACCATGCCCAAAGGGTCATAACACTTCTGCATGCCCTTGATCCAGAAATAACACTCCTGACTCTGTATCCCAAAGAGATTAAATGTAGGGAAAAGAACTTACTTATACAAAAATATTTATAGCCTCTCTTTTTGTGGTGGCAAAGAACTGGACATTAAAAAGATGTCCTTCAATTGGGGAATGGCTGAACAAGTTGTGGTATATGCTTGTAATGGAATACCATTGTGCCATAAGAACTGACAAGATGATCACAAAAAATCTGGGAAAGACCTATATGAAATGATGCAAAGTGAAATAAGCAGAACAAGAACATTGTACATATTTAGCAACAATAATGTATGATGTTCAGCTGTGAATGGCTATTTCAACAAGGGAAGTATCCAGGACAACTCCAAGAGACTCATGACAAAAAAGGATGTCCATTTCCAAAGAAGCATGGCCAAGAACCGAGAAAGTTCAAATGAAAATTGAAATATACCATTCTTTATTTTATTTCCTCCATTATTTTTTCTCTAGTGCAAGCAATGTGTGTCTTCTATCACAACATGATGAACATGGAAATATACATTATATAATAATATATGTGCAACCTATATGATATTACCTATCTTATTAGGGAGGTGGGAAGGGTGAAAGGTAGAGAGAGAACATAAATTGCAAAATACCAGAAAACAAATATTAAGAAATTATATTGGCATGTAATCTGGAAAAAATAAACATTGATAAAAAATAAAATGAAACAAAACAAAACACCCTATCTACCCTCAGGGGACATATATTCCAAAAGACAATTAGGTGGTATAGTAGAAAGAAGGCTGAATTTAGAATCAGGAAGACCTGAATTCACATCTGACTCAAGTATTTACTGTGTGACCCTGGGCAAATCACTTTAATTTCTATCAGTCTTCATTTTCAGATGTGTAAAATGTAGATAATAATAGCTATCTCAAAGAGTTTTATGAGGCTGAAACATAATAATTTATGTAACATAAACTTTGCAAGTCTTAAATGCTATATAAATTCTAGCTAAGTAGTGGATATTCTATTGGAAGAGACAATGTGTGAATAACTTTGTGTATGTATTTTTATAATATATATATACACATATATGTGAAGAGAGAGAGAGAGAGAGAGAGAGTGTGAGGGAGAAAGAAAGAGAGAGAAAGAAAGACAGAGACAGAGACAGAGAAAGGAAGATAGAGACAGAGATAGAGAGAGGGAAGGAGGGAGGGAGGTAGGGAGGGAAAAAGAGAGAGAGAAGAGATAGAGAGACAGAGACAGAGAAGGTAGAAAGTAATCTGAGGGTAAAGTATTATCTCTTTCCTGAGAAGAGAGAGAAAGGCCTTCTGGAGAAGGTGAACCTCGAGCTAAAACTCAAAGGAATCCAATAAAGGCAGAGGTATAAGGGAGGCACACATTCCAGTCACAGAGATGAAAGATGGAATGACATATTCTAGCAACAGCAAGTACAGCACCATTCTATCTGGTTCATTGAATGCATAGAAGAGAGTACATATAAAAGATTGGAAGACATGAATGGGACCTCAGATCATAATTGCATTGTTCCAGATTGAGGAACAACCAAACACTAATCCATTCTTCCATTATCCCGTATTTTCTAAAGGAGAAAGATCAGTGTGGCCCTTCCTGATTGTTCTTTGAATTCTAATAAAAACCAAAATGACTAATGAGCTTCCTGTTCCTCTCTGATGACACCAGGCCACCATTTCTCTGTTTGCTCATACTTTGACAAAAATGATTCATCCATGTCAAATTTAAGAATATTTTTGCTTTTCAAAGAAATAATAAAATTGGCTCTTCCAACAGGTTGCTAGGAACCTGTTTCTAAGTCATTGACTACTGATGTCATCATGAATCTCTCTTCTGCTAGCAGTGTTTCATGGTCAAATTACTATGTGAGCAAAATAATACATTCACGATACAAGATACAAAATAAGACTTTGATAACTCAAGAATCGTTAACTCTTTTTTTTTGTTTGTTTTTTTTGTTTTTTTTTAATCCCTTCCCTTAGGTCTTAGAATCAATACTGTATATTGGCTCCAAGGCAGAAGAGCAGTAAGGGCTATGCAATGGGGGTTAAATGTCTTGTCCAGGATCACACAGCTTAGAAGTATTTGAGGCCAGATTTGAAAATAAATTCTCCCATCTCCAGACCTGGCTCTCTCTCTCTGAGCCACCTAGCTGCCCCTTAATTCTTTAATTCTTTTTCATGCAGTCTAGGTCCTATGAAAAGAATAAGAGGAGGGGGTAAGTAGTAGCCTCACTTTGTAGGGAGTATAATAATTGACATCTGTTAGGCCTCTCCTCTCTTTCTCCCACCTAAACTTCGCATCTATATGTCCAAGTGGAAAAAGACAATTGAATCCATTACGAAGACCCAGCTAGATAGCCCCACCTCTATCCATTATTATTTAATATATTCTTTCCAGTTTTCTGCTTGTCCTTACTTACTAAGCTCAGTCCTGACTTATTAAAAAGGGGAAGCTGGCAATAATTTCCATTCTGAGAACTCAAAACCAATTCCATTTCATCCTTTCAGTTGATATTTTGAAGGGAAGAGAGGCTCATTCCTTACTCATTTTGGCCAAACAACTCAACCATTTCTTCCTGTCAAATAGAAAATCTGATCATTTACATATAGATAAAAAGTATTTTTTTATCCACTTCAGAGTCAAGATTTAATAGAGATGGGAGAAGGGAATACGCACTTATGAAGTGCCTACTATGTGCCATGCATTGTGCTAAGTACTTTACAAATATTATCTCATTTGATCCTTACAACTCTGGGGATTAGCTGATATTATTAACCCCATTTTGCCATTGAAGAAACTGAAGCAAACATCAGTTAAGTGACTTTCCCAGGGTCACCTAACTCTTGTCTGAGATCAGATTTGAGCTGGGATTTTCCTAATTCCAGACCCAGCAATCTATCCCCTGGGCCATTAACTGCCTCAAATATAAAAGGGCTATCATCAGGGCTTATGTTCTGAACAATTCATTACTCTTACAAAATACCCTACAGGATATTTGGCGGTGTGTTATAAAATAGTAAAAACTAAATTATACCTGTGGAAATAAATGAGCCTAATGTAACATATAATGTTATGGCCTGGATTTCCCTCTCAGAATTCTGAAATCCACAGTGGGTATTCTTTTATTTGTGCACAATTGCAAGGTATAGCTACATGAAATGAAAAACTAAATAGCTAAAGTACCATTTGAAATCTCATTCTTAAAGTTTCTGTTCTGTTTTGGTTTTTCTCTCACAATATTTCTGATAAGCAAGTCTCTGTTAACAATCACATTACAGATAGGCAGAATAATTTGTACTGGCCCCAAAGGAATTGTGGAATTCCTGGGGAAAAGCTTGGGTTGCTTTAAAAAGGGGGTGGGGAAATTTGGCATTTTGGTACATCTGTTTCTATGCTTGTCATTGCACAGTTGACTAAGCGACTCTTTAATGCACTAGAGACCAGTTCAGTCAGATGGAGCCATTTTTGATTGGATAGAGGTCATCTCATGAGACAGTTATCTTTGAACAGACAGATGGGAGCCCGTTACTAGGAGGGTACAGTGACCATCACTGAGTGTGTAGCAAGGATGCTGAAGCAGAAAGGAGCGAGCTGTAAGAGATTTGGATTTAAGCAAAATTAATTGTATGGATACATTTGTTATTCTCTTTTTATTTTATTTGTTATGAAATATAAAATTTTCCACAAACACAACTATTTCCACCTGGAAAGAAGAAAATAAAGAAAGAAACATCTATGAAATTATAATTTTTCCATATAATTTGTTCTTTTTAGAAATTCACTAAATTTAACCTAGTAGTGCCTAATGATATTGTCCTGCTTGTCTTCATCTCTCTGAACCCTATGCTTGACTCTGATTATTTTTTAATGTTTTGGAGTGATTCTTTTCTGTCCTCTCTTTTTTTTCTTTCATATAACTATAACTACCCCCACTCCCAACTCTCCTGCCCCCCCAAATAAATCACTCCCTCACAATTAAAGTACATATAGGTAAAACAAATTTGCCTTTTAACTGCCATTCCTATGAATGTATGTCTCAGTTTGCATTCACAATTCATCATCTTACCACCAAGAGATGGGGTTTATGTCTTCATCATCATCACCATCAAATCTCTGGAGTCATAATTGGTCTTTGTATTGCTCATAATTCTTAAAATCTTTCAAAGCTGTTTTCTTTTACTGCTGTGGTCTTTGTATATATAGTTTTCTTGGTTCTTTTCATTTTACTTTGAATCATCAATATAGAACTTTCTTTGATATTCCATTATATTAATATACTATAATTTGTTCAGACATTTTTCTCATTGATGAAAAACCAGAATCTGTTTCCAGTTATTTGTTATAACAAGTTCTGCTCTACATATTGTTATTCATATGGTTCCCTATCCTTTCTTTGACATCTTTCAGGATATATAACTAACAGTGTTTTTTCTGGGTTACAAAGTGTATCCACAATTAGTGACTTTGGGGGCAGTTCCAAATGAAATGAGTTCCAGAATAGTTTGTCCATTTCTTAGCTCCACCAAAAGTGTGTTTGTGTGACTATCCTCCTACATACTCTCTAACTAGTGGATTTTTTTCTAATTTGTCTTCTAGTAAATCTGATGAATGGAAGGTGGAACCTCAATCTTGCAATTCATTTATTGGTATTCATTTTTTTTTAATTTTTTTTTAAACTTTTAACTTCTGTGTATTGACTTATAGGTGGAAGAGTGGTAAGGGTAGGCAATGGGGGTCAAGTGACTTGCCCAGGGTCACACAGCTGGGAAGTGTCTGAGGCCGGATTTGAACCTAGGACCTCCTGCCTCTAGGCCTGGCTCTCAATCCACGGAGCTACCCAGCTGCCCCCTATTGGTATTCATTTTTAACATTTTCCTTATGATTTCTTTTCTTTTCTTTCTTTTCTCTTTTTAACCTCAGTTTACCTCATTTCCTTATCTGTAATACCTTGCAGAGTTGTTGTGAGTCTCAATAAGATAATATTTGCCAAAGCATTTAGTACAATACCTGGCACATATTAGGTACTACATAAATGCATAATTTCATTCCCCTAATAAATCTTGATTTCTTTTCCCCCTTTCTTACTAAATCTTTTCCTTGCCTTTCTTTTTCTTTATAAGAATTATCTCTTCAAATCCTTTGACCATTTATCTATTGGATAATCTTATTCTCAGATAGTTGTACTAATTAATTATATAGCCTGGAAATCAGACATTTATCAAAGAAATTTGCGGCAAAGATATTTTCTAAAACTCCCCTTTTAGAACTATACCAACTAATGATGGTAGTAATGAATATCCTTTCTTGGCCCTTCCTTTTACTGGAAAGTCCTTTATTTTTTCCTCTATAGTTTCTTTGTTTACATTTTAACTTGTCAAATTTTATTGTTGCTTTTTCTGAAATTATGATTTATATTCTTACTTCAAAAATTCATTTGGAGTATAATAAATTCGCTATTTATCCTTCAATTTTAATTCTGTGTGAACTGTTATGCTTCACATGTCTTTCTAGTAAGAAATGTTATTCTCTGCTTTCTAATTTATTCATTTCTAATTTATTCTGCTGCAATTTTTTTATTTTGTGGTCAAATTTGTTTCATTCACATTTACTAGTATGATTGATAATGATGCATTTCCTTTCATAACATTATCTTATATTTTGCATCTTTTCCCACCATCTCCATCTTTACAAAGAAGTAGGAAGAGAAAGGAAAAAATGTGATGATAATATTAATGCATTTATAAAATACTTCCTATGTGCACTAAACTTTAGAGATATAAATGTTGGTGTTGAGTTTCAGTCCTCTCCAACTCTTTGTGTTCCCATTTGGTGTTTTCTTGGCAAAGACACTGGAGTGGTTTGCTATTTCTTCTCTAGTCATTTTATAGATGAAGAAACTGAAAAAAAGAAGGTTAAGTGGCTTGCTTAGGTTCACACTGATAGTTTAATATCTGAGACCAGTTTTGAACTCAGGAAGATGAATCTTCCAGATTAAACCTTGCACTCTATCTACTGCACCACCTCCCTGTCCCATAGATATACAAATATAAGCAAGAAAAATTGTTCCTATCCTTTAGAAGTTTGTTGTCTAATGGGGGATGACATCACTTAAAGGAGATCGAGGAATGAGAAGCAATGTATGGTTGATGGCATGATTTGGAAATGGCTTTGAATGACATGTAGGCAAGATGAATTAAAAATGTAATTATCAGAGACCAGGAACACAGGAACAAAGCCCACTTGATTCTACTTGGAGCAAAGTCAGGAGGATGACTAGACAGAAGGCATCATTGGCCAAGAGGTTTGGCTCCAAGCAACTTTAGGTAAAAGCTCACCTATCAGAGACTAGAACCTTGTAAACAATAGTAAACTACATTTGAAATGTTCTATTTCTATTGTTCTGTTGCTTCTCTCCATTAAACCCAGATTCTGAGTTATAATTCTTACATATCCCACCTATTTTTAATTGTGTTTAATAATCAACCCTCCATAGTTGGAGTTTAATTTGCTTGTGACCATTTCCTCTGCAATTCTAATCCCTGTCTTTGTATCCTCCCACTTTCATAGCCCTTGATTATATTCTTGTTGAGATTAATGTATTTCTAAATCAGTCATATGGTTATATGAGTTTGGTCCTTTTTTGTTTCATTCAGATAAGAGTGAAGCCATGTGATGCTTATTCCCCCCACTCTTTCCTCCATATTTGCATACTTTTTGTTGTATTCCCAAATCATATGGAAGAGTACTATTGTTTTTCCATCTATTTTCTTGTGTACTTATTTTACTGCACTTTTCTTTTCTCCTTTAAATCTAATAATACTCAATAAAATTATAACTAATCTCTGTTTATCTAATTTAACTCCCTCTATGACCCTTGAAGAAATTGAAATATTGAAGGATTTCCCCCCTATTTTCCCCCTGGAATGTAAGTCTATCATCACTGGCTTTTTGAAATTGCTCAAATGCATATTCCCCCTGGTTTTCTTTTGATTATTGTGTTTGTTTTTTACAGTTTCAACTCAAGACTGTTATTTTGATAATGAAACTTTGATAGAGTCTTCAGATCTCTTAAATGCTTCTTTTTTTTTTTTTTGGCTGTTTATAGTACTTGGAAGTGTTAGATTTTTGGTTGTAATAATACTGAATATTTTCATTTGGAGATTCCTTCAGGAGGTGGTTTGTGGATTCTTTTTTTCTTTATTCTTTGGTTCTAATAGAACTAAGAATAGATCTGAATCCAAGTCTGTTTTTTATAATTATTTTTTTAATAATATTTAATTTTTTTCTTATGGTCATGGTTTCTAGTGAGGCTGATGATTTTTAGGTTGCCTTTCCTTGATCTGCTCTACAGGTGAGTTATTTTTGATAGTAACTAACATATTTTCTTCTATTTTTCCAATCTTTAACTTTGTTCTAATATCAAATTTTGGGGTGGATTCAAGATGACAACTGAGTAGTAGTGACAGCTTTAATCACACTGACAATCCTTCCAAACCAATCTTTAAAAAGCACCTCAGAATGACAGGAGTCAAAAACCAATAGCTCTCACACTGAATACAAGTTAAAAGGTAGTAGAGAGAGTTGATTTTCATGGGAAAAGGGGGAACCCAAAATAAAACAAAGAGGAGTGATGCACACAAAGGAGTACTGGCCAACCATTCCCCCTACTCCCCCAATGGTTTTGAACCTGGGCATAGGCCAAATTCAGGATCCCAGGACCCAAGCTGAATGGACAATAGAGCAACCAAGACACACCCCTTGAAGTCCTAGGCCCTGGTACCAGCCCACTGTGAGCTCAGGAAGTGCATAGCACCTGGCCCTTTCAAGGCTGTGCTGTGGGGAAGATCTAGCCCTGGGCAAAATAGCTTACAGTGCAAGTAGCTGTGGAGGAGACAGAATCAGCAACTTTCAGAATTCCCTGTCCACAGGCAAAAAGAAAAGGAAAAAAAGCTAGGAAATTGAGCAAATAGCAAAAGAAACACAAAACCATAGGAAATTTCTATGGAGACCAAGAGTGAAACAAAGAGTCAATAATGGACTGAGACAAAGGGACATATGCAAAACTTCAAAGGAAAATAGAAATTGGTCTCAAGGACTAGAGAACTCAAAAAGGAACTGAAAAATCAAATATAAAAAAATCAAAGAAAATGGAGAAAAGAAATGAAACTAATGCAAAAAAGAAAATAAAACCTTAAAAAAGCAAATTGGTCAACTGGAAAAAGAGACATAAAAATACAATGAAGAAAAGAGTTTTCTGAAAAATAGAAATGACCAAATGGAAAAGGAGGATAAAAAGGTATGGAAGAAATTCATTTTTTTAATTAGAATAGGGAAAATAGGATCTAATGACTTCACAAAACATCAAGAAACAATAAAACAAAATCAAAAGAGTGAAAAAATAGAAGAAAATATGAAATATCTCAGATCACTTTCTGCAGCAAATCCCCAAATGGCAACTCTAATATCAAATTTTGTTTGTTTCATTCATTTTGGGGGGAATTTACCAGTTAGGTAAGGGTTTATATCTTAAAACCTAAAGTATCTTTTTCTTTTCTTTTTTTCTCTTTCTTTCTGAACTCTGTAACTTCATTGTTCATCTCTTGCTTCCTTTTTTCCTTTCAATCTTAGGGTTCTCGTGTCCAAACCTTTTAAACATTTTTTTACTGAGATTCTACTTGCAGTTTTTGTACTAAGACTCTCTTCTTCTAGATTTATTACTTTTGTTCCTCTTAACTCATATTTCTTAATTATGTTTGACATTTTCATGTGTTTATTCATGTTTTCAACCTAAGTTTCTAGTTGACGATGATGTTCTTAGGCTCATCATTTCCAGTATTCTGATATTAGGACCTACTCTGATCCTCCATCTCTTTCTTATTCTTTTGACTCTCAGTGGCTCAGTATAAATTTAGGGATTATGTAACTTCTTTTTCCTTTTTTACAAGATCTTCACTGGGGAATTGGCTCCATTCTCTGCCTTAACCTTACTAGTAAGTAGCCAGAGGAATGCTAGAGATTACATTGATTTTAGGACTCTTGCATCTTAGGCCATTTACATTTTTTGCTGGAGTTTATTGGGAAACCTGGGCTTCTCCATGACCTTTCATAATACTATCTTAGCCACAAGTTCCCTGCTATATCCTTAAAAACTGTAAATTACTAGAACTGAGAATCCAAAAATTGAGATGAGCCTTGGAGCTTATTTAATCAATACTCTCTCACTATAAAGATCAAGAAACTGAGGTCCAGAGAGTATAGATAATCTGTTCCACATCCCTCAGTAGGCTATAAACATAGCTGTTATTAGACCCCAGTTTCCCTAACTCCAAGACCAATACATTATTGATTATACCATGCTGCTTCAAGTGCACCATATCTATTGGTGTTTTTTTCCTATCCCTGAGTCATATCAACTCTTTCCTTTTTCCTTTAAGAGAAAATTGACTTTTTCAACAAAATCAAAATAAAGGAGATTAGGTATTAATAATTTAGACCAAAAAACTAAAACAAAATTTTAATAATTTAATTTTAAATTTAAGAAATCTTTACTAGTGAAGAAAAGAAAAGAGGGCTTTCTTTGGTTTGAAAATCCAGGTCATATGCATATGTAATTGTTTTGCTGACTATTCAACTCTTCCTTTGTGGAAATAGCAAACAACTATGTCTAAATACACACAATGGGAATTCTAGACAGTGTTCTGTAGAATTATATTTTTAAAAAGTTTCCTTAATTATCTGTATAGTTTTATTCAAGTAAAACAAATAATTGCTGTTTTTGATGGTAGGCAATGATAATATGTCCAGATTGCTTTAGTTCTCCATTTTATTAAATGTGCATAGACTACATACTGTAAGGATTAAAAATGATAAAGGCTGTTATTATGAGGAAAACTAATATTTTAATTGGGCCCATTTTGATAGAATAAATTGGACCACGAGCCTGGCTGTTTAAAAAAATCCCACCTCCAGTACCTTCTCCCATCTTCTCAGTCTTATATGCCGGAGAGAGCAAGCCCCAGCTGCACCCCTAATTTTTAAGCTCTATGTTGGTTCCCGTTGTTTGACGGCATCACCTCAGAAACCGGAAACCCATTGGATCACGGAAAATGTAGTCTCAAAGTCCCCCACATGTCCACAGGAAGTTTGTAAAATACTTTAAAATGGGACTCCCCGAATTCCAAACAACACATTTTCCCCTGAGATCTGGCAAAAAAAAAAAAAGATTGATCTTTTTTTCGAAGGATCTGTAAACATAGTCTACTTCTAAATTGCAGGAATTTGGGGATAAAAGAAAAGGATAAAACTAGCTGCATTGACAAAAAGCCAATTCGAGGCAGTACTCTATTGGCATAAGAGTGTACATTCAAAACAAATGCATTCAACTCATTCAACTCCCCATAGTTCAAATCAACTGCACTCCAAAGTTCAATCTTGATCTTCATGGTCCAGTGAAGGCTCTTCAGGCATCTTCATGGTGCCTTCACCAAACAGGTTTGTTTTCTGGATTCTGGGGAGATGGCAAAATCCTTATGCTAAAATTATTCTCAAA
The DNA here is from genome assembly GCF_016433145.1 of Gracilinanus agilis. NCBI lineage: Eukaryota > Metazoa > Chordata > Mammalia > Didelphimorphia > Didelphidae > Gracilinanus > Gracilinanus agilis. The sequence goes on along the minus strand of NC_058130.1, from coordinate 359,729,656 downwards.
AGAATTTAAACTTTACATTATAGATTATAAAACATACATTTCCTTCTTCTTTTTTTTTAAACCCTTACCTTCCGTCTTGGTGTCAATACTGTGTATTGGCTCCAAGGCAGAAGAGTGGTAAGGGTAGGCAATGGGGGTCAAGTGACTTGCCCAGGGTCACACAGCTGGGAAGTATCTGAGGCCAGATTTGAACCTAGGACCTCCCGTCTCTAGGCCTGGCTCTCAATCCACTGAGCTACCCAGCTGCCCCCCATACATTTCCTTCTAAGAATTATACAATACCCACTCACCCTCAAGATTTTGCTTTTATTGTATTCACCAAGTTGAGAATTTGGTAGTCATACCTGAAGTGAAAATGTGAATTCGGATTTATGCAACTAAAAGGCAAAAAAAGGCAGTCTAACCTGTTACCACTTACATTTCAGCATGAGATTTCTGAAAATTGGATAAAAAATTCCTTGTACTGCTTAGGATGGAATTTCTTGCTTTTCAAAGGTTTTTCCCAAGAGATTCAAGTTTAAAATATTAAAATGTAATGAAACTTATTTGGTTAAGATAAAAGATAAAGATGGATTTAAATGACCCATTTAAATCAGTAGGTTCCCCTGATGCACAGATTTTGAAGAAAAATGGTCATTGCCACATGACATTTTCTGAGCTTACTGCATTAACAAGCATACTGTATGCCAAGTTTATTTAGTAGAGCAAATGAGTTTTTTATGTCAACAAGAATTAAATTTCCTAGGAGGAGTATCATGCAATACCATTAGGTGAGTCAAAGGATATTTTCCTGCTGTTATTTGGGTCACCTTACCTTATGATTGGAATAGAGGTAAATGATCTCTTAATGCTGTTAATAGTGTTCCAGAATTCATGGGTGGATGATAGGAAGACTATACATTGAGCAAGATATTACAACAACCCCTTTCAGCTCCATTAGTCTGGCAAGCTACCTTCTTCGGTAATAAACTGCCCAGTGAGGAAATTGCTCCACCCTTGTCAGAAAACACAAAATACACTCCTTGAAGCATTACTTTAATGTGGACATGTGGTGTGCCCTATTAATAAATCATATAATCATTAATGGTGAATTGTTGTATCCTATGAGGTGAGGAAGAGAAAATATCCATTTTGGAAAAGTGGAAGCTCAGTCCCCATTGGTCATATTGGTGATAGTTTATCATTATGTTTACCACCACACTATTGACCCAACCCCTCTCACAAAGAAACAACATTAGCTATACAAGTACTTCAGTATTTATTTTTGTTTTAATTTAGTTGCATCTGAAATGTTATCAAGGTGGGGACCATGAATGCAGGAAGTAGCTCTTTCATCCTTTCTTATTCTATGTAATTCTTGTCTGTAAATTCACTTAGAGTTTCTTGGAGAGTGGGAGTGAGTATCTAGTGTATTAGGGATCTTAATTTCTGAGGTACCTGGCTCCTAATGAGGCTATACATCTGGTTTTTTTTCTCATTTTGGCTACAAGAACCAGTTTTTTCCAGGCATACATGCCGTGGAATCCTAGATTGATAGCTGGAAGAGGAGAGCTGCTGGGCTCAACTCTATATAATTATATAATTTTCATCTAGTTATTTTTCTGATGTACATATTAGACATTATCTATTAGATTTTGCTGAATAGGCAGAGATATTTGGCAAGCATCAGTTCAATTTCCATAACATCTGTATGTAGAAGTAGTTGGAGAACTTTTTCAGTTATAGAAAGCTTCTTTATTTGGACTTTGCAGAGGACATCCGTGACACTGAAAAATACATTAGGTAAGCTTGTGCATGAATATATGAAGTATCCATGCTGTATTTAGTGCAGGAACTTAAGTCACCGAGAGAATGTATAACCTATCTATTACTATATCAATGTCATAGATATTTATACATATATTTCCATAATTAACATCTGACTTGATGCTCATATTTGATCAATGATTGAACAGTTATCTCTGTCACAGTCAAGTGGGGTACTTCATAACATGAGTCCAGACACCCAGAAGTTCAATAATTGGGATCATTATTTATTAATTAAAAAAAAAAGGAAAAAGAAATCTACTGGCTGGGACAGCAGCTGGGAGAGCCTTCCCTAGTGGAATCTGTGTAGACTAAAAGTACAATACAGTTTATATAGGTTTACATGATACAAGGCTATTCTCTTCCACATCCAGGTTCTTATTTGTTTAGACAAAAATTCATCACAAAACATCGATAGTGATAAGTGGGTGACATTTAGGATATATTCTTCACATATACCTAACACTCAACCTTAGTTAGCTATATGATACCTTGCATTCCATCCTGACCTATTTGTTTGTACTTAAACACTCATCCAAAGTTAGCTATGTCCCTTTGTTGTCCATAGGGCAATTTGGACTCTGACCCACCACTTGCCTAGGTTGCTTGGCCTCCTGGAGGGATTAGGTCAGTTTCCTAAATAATGCAGGAATGGATTAATCTCCTTAAATTCTACTTTATTCTCTAACCTATTTCATTTATTTAGTCTACTTCAACAGCATGTTTCATAATCTTTTATGATTCTGATAAGATCTTTCATCAGAGATACCTTATCTTAAAGATGCCTTTCAAGTTTGTATTTTGATCAAATACTTTATTAAAATCAGCAAACAACAGAGCAGTATGAAGGATGAACAACAACAACAACAATTGGGCTAGTTAAAAGATCTGGGTTCAAATCCAAACTCTGGTACTTAATAGTCATGTGACTATAAGCAAGTCATTTTACTTATCCAAGTCAGTATTTTTCTGTCTATAAAACTGGGTTAACAATACTTTGATGAAGAATACTTGTGATGAAGAAATTGCTGTGCAAAGTATATAAATATGCATTATTAGTGACCATGGGTCAGTGTTATGATATAGCAATCAAAAAAGGCAAAGGCAAACTCAGGCTTCATTAAGAAAGACATACTTTCTAGTGTTAAATTGGAAATAACACAGAACTATTAAAGTAGTCAACAAAAAACAAGCTTTTAATCAGAAAAGAGATAGTGTTAAATATTCAGTCGCCACACAAAATCAAGTGCCTAAAAACCACACAACACCAAGGGCTTTGGGACTCTGGGAATAGTATTTCTGGGAGAATGCACCAAAAGAGATGATTCTCCAAAGAGTGACAGAACTTGGGGGTCTTTTATACCCTCTGGGGAACTTGGTACAGCAAACATGCATAGACAGGCTGCAAAGAGGCCACAGCCAGAAGCTGGGGTATCAGGGAATGAGTGGTCAACTACAATGAATATAAAAGGAAAGGGCCAAACCAGGAGCTGGGCTTCCTGAGAGAGGACTTTAATGCAATGGGAGAAGCTACTAAGACAACATTTGACTATGTCTACCAGTCCTACTCAAACTGGGGTCAACAAACACTTCAAGGTCTATTGTTCAGTCCAAAACAGTTGTGCCTGGTATTTCCTTCGAGGTGAGTTCTCAAGGGGTAGGGGCAAACTTGAAACTTGAAAAAAACAACAGTTGATATTAGGAATATGGAAGTGACAATTCTATTGTACGCTGCCCTTCTCAGATCACATCTGGAGTATTACATTCAGTTCTAAGCACCACATTCTATTTATTTATTTAATTTTGGGGGGTGAGGTTTTTTTTTCTCCCAGATTACATCAGTGCAATTTCCAATAACATTTTCTGACAATAACATTTCTGACATTTTCTGATGTCGACGTGGCACCTAGAAGCCCCCAAACTTGTAGCCTAGAAAGATTTAATGAACCCCAGTTTACTTAGCTTATATAATTAGAATTTTCTGACAACATCCATATTCTCTTCCTTTCTTCCACCCCACTCCCCTTCCCAAGATGGCAGGTAATATGATATAGGTTGTATATGTTATCATACAATATATATTTTCATGTTTATCATGTTGTGAAAGAAGACATTTTTTTGCTTACACTACAGAAAAATTCATGGAGGAAATTGTGGAAAATTAATATTGAAATGGAAAATGGTTTTCCCCTTTGGCACCTTTCCCCCACCTCAGCAGTTTGATTTTAAATGTCAACTACTTTCTTCCCCAGGCTATGAAGAAACTAGGTTAGGTCTTCCCTTTTTTAGATCTTTGTTGGGGATGATAAGATTAAGGGAAAAAGTGACCAGCCAAGCAAGTCCTGATTAAGAGTGCTTCTAGGCAGCTTAAATTTTGGACTGCAGTGACCCAGCCACTTGGCAGAGCCTGTAGCTGCCCTTAAGACACTCTACTTCTTGTGATAAAGTCATGAAGGAGAGGTTGAGGTCTTTGACTCCTCTGTGACTATTTATAAATCAGAGATATCTAGGGGAGGGGCTGGGTGATGATGTCATAAGGAGATGTGCCAGAGGAAGTTGAGCTCTTTTGTCCTTCTCTTCTGGCCATGCTCTTGCCCAGCTGCTCTCATTTGGCTTGGCTCTTGGCTGGCCCCACTGGCATTTGCTCAGCTGCACAATCTTTGGTGTCTGTTTAGACTGTGGAGATAGCTCATGTTTAGTTTAGTTCGTCTTAAGTACATTTTTGTTATTCCTTTGTTTTAGTTGTGTCCAACTCTGTAATCCTTGACAAAGATACTTAAGTGGTTTGTCATTTTTTGTCCAATTAATTTTTTTTATTCCTCACCTTCTGCTCTAGAATCAATACTGTGTGTTGATTCCAAGACAGAAGAGTGGCAAGGGTTAGGCAACAGAGGTTAAGTGACTTGCCTAAGTCACACAGCTTGTATCTGAGGTCTTTATTATGGCTCCTTCCTGAAAACTCAAGAAAGCTCTGCCTGTTTCCTAAGTCTAGCAAATTGCAATCACTTACTCCCATTTTTAGCCCCCTTCATAAATGTGTGAGAGGGCCATCATATGAAGGTGGGTTTAGATATGTTCTGTTTGAACCCAGAGATGAGGATTATGTGGGATGAGCATTTGTGTCACAGAAGCCATTTTAGGATAGAATTTAGGAGGTACCTTCTAATAACTGGAGGTGACCAAAATGAATAAATTGCCCAGAGAGGTAGTGGGCTTCCTTTTTTGGGAGGTCTTCAAGCAAAGTCAGATAATCACTTGTCAAATACACTTTGGTGGGGATTCTTTTCATGTATACTTTTGACTAGATGACCATTGAGGTCACTTCCGAATATCAGATTCCATGATTCTGAAGTTTGGGAGAAGGAAACAAAACCCTTGAAACTGCTTCTGTGAACCCAATAGACTGATCTTCTGGACAGAGCAATTGATGAGACATTGATTAATATAGAAGCTACCACCAAAATAGATGTCTAAACAGTATAAAATAGCTTAAATATTTAAATCCTGAAGTTATAGTCAAAACTGAAGATATGTAATGATGTAGGTTGTTTCATTAAATTTTTTTGTGTGTGAAAAACTCCTACCTTTCAGTAATGATGATGTCTCATTTCTTCTTTCCTCTTGAGAAAAAATGATTAGAAAATTAAGTGGAACAAATTGACCCGTACCTCAGAGATAGATAAAAAGGAAAAATTAACTTACAAAGAGATTATTTGCACATCCCAGCAATTTTTAGCCCTTTAGGATTCAGTAGAGGCTTATGAGGGAAAATACTGTTAAGTGAATTGAAGAGAGGAGTCTGGGAGTGAGGCAGATTGAAAATAAGGTTCTAAGGCAGATTTTAGTACCAGTCGTAGGACTGAATTCCCCAAACCACTGAAAATTCCTTTATCCAAGAAACTATAGACAAACTTATTTTTTTTTAAGAAAACGGATCTCATCAAATTCTAAGACTAAGCATTTCTCTCCTGTAAGAAAACCATCTGTCACATTTAAAAAAATCTCTTTTATTGATTCTGAATCGAGATGAAGTATATAGATTTATGCCTACATAACACAGGAGTAAGTGTGGTAATTTGTCTTCTGAGATTGATGGTCAGTCAGTCCCTGATGGAAGGAATCCAGTGGGCTCTCTTACATCTTGGTATTTGTGTGATTAGTGGATATGCTGACCTTGAGCAAGAAAGAGAGAAGCTGTAATTTTCTATCCCTATGATAAGGGTGGCTATTTCTTAACTTGGCTCTCCTGGAATGAAGAAGAATGTGATCTGGATATTTAGCCTGATGAGGACCACTGTGCAGTTGGTTCCAGCAAGAAAAGGTACTGTATTCTCCAAACCTAAAGGCACATTGTTTCTTATAATTCCCCTGTATCAACATATAATCCCTTCCTGGTACACACAAGCCTGTTTAATACATGAAGGAGGATTGTTTTTAAATGGTATTCATACAACCTGGTGCATTTTTCTTTGCTTTGTTGTATTTTTTTTTCTCTACATGACACTGGATTCCTTCCATCACCCCCCCCCAATACACTTTTTCCTTGGTAGCATTAGTGGTGCTAAACCCAGCCAAAGAATGTAATAGATCAGTAAACATTTATTAAGCACCTATCATTAACCAGGGATTGGAACAGACACTAAGAATACAAAAACACAGAGTTTACAGTTTTGGGAAAGACAAAATAGATGCTACATCCCTATATATGCACACATTAGAAAGATGTTTTGCATTATTACACATATAAAATCTCTTATCAAATTTCTTGCCCTCTCAGGGAAGGGGGAGAAGAAATGAGAAGGGTAGGAATTTGGTTCAAACTTAAAAAAAAGGTTAAAAATTGTTTTTCATATAATTGAGGATAACACAAAATATTAGTAAATAATATATATATCTGTGTGTTACATATATACATAGATATTTTGTAATATGCTATACAAAGTTTAAAAAATAATAAGGTGTGTGTGTGTGTGTGTGTGTGTGTGTGTGTGTGTGTGTGTGTGTGTGTGTAGTGAGGGGAAAGCATTACTGTGTAGGGGATCAAAAAAAGGTTTCATGTAGAAAGTGATTCAGAAATGGAGCTTTGAAGGAACCTGAGGATTCTAAGAACCTGCAATCAGAGGGAGTATGATTCCATGCATTGCAGCTGTTTGGCCTGTGCAATCACTGAATTGGGAGCTAAGAGTATTTTGTGAAGGAGTAGCAGAGCTGCTCTGTCTACTGTAGAGTATGTAAGGGAGTGAAATGGCAGGTTGGGGTCATGTAAAGATCTTTAAATGCTAAAGAGAGGAGTTTACACTTGATCATGTAAATAATAGAGAGGGGCAGCTACGTGGCTCAGTGGATAGAATCAGGTCCTCTGTTCAAATCTCACACACTTCCTAGCTTACCCTGGGTAAGACACTTAATCCCAATTGTCTAGCCCTTACCACTCTTCTGCCTTGACTTAGTATTGATTCTATGATAGAAAGTAAGTTTTTTTGTTTGTTTGTTTTTAAAGAAGGAATAGGAGGACAAGAATTTGAAATAACTCAAAAGCAATGATTGGAAAGAATGGATGAATACATGAAGATACTTGAATATAATGGATTGTTTTATGTTATTAGAAATGACAAATTTTGGAAATATAATGAAAATATATGTAGAGATGAAAAGACAAGAAATAGAATAAAAATATATGCTATGGTTGCATCTTTTTTTAATTTTTAAAAACATTTATTAATATTTATTTTTTAGAAAAGTTAATGTGGTTACATAATTTATGCTCTTACTTTCCCTTTCACCCCCCCCCAGCTCCACTCCCCATGGCTGATGCATATTTCCACTGGTTTTAACATGTGTCATTGATCAAGACCTATTTCCAAATTGTTGATAGTTGCATTGGTGTGTTAGTTTCGAGTCTACATCCCCAATCATGTCCGCCTCAACCCATGTGTTCAAGCAGTTGTTTTTCTTATATGTTTCCTCTCCTGCAGTCCTTCCTCTGAATGTGGGTAGCGTCTTTACCATAAATCCCTCAGAATTGTCCTGGGTCATTGCATTGCTGCTGGTACAGAAGTCCATTACATTCTATTTTACTACAGTGTATCAGTCTCTGTGTACAATGTTCTTCTGGTTCTGCTCCTTTCGCTCTGCATCAGTTCCTGGAGGTCTCTCCAGTTCACCTGGAACTCCTCCAGTTTATTATTCCTTTTAGCACAATAGTATTCCATCACCCGCATATACCACAGTTTGTTCAGCCATTCCCCAATAGAAGGGCATACCCTCATTTTCCAGTATTTTTGCCACCACAGAAAGCACAGCTATAAATATTTTCATACAAGTGTGTTTATCTATGATCTCTTTGGGGTGCTATGGTTGCATCTTAAAAAGTCACAAAATCAAGACAAAAGAAGATCAGAGTAAAATAAAACCAAAAGGAACTCAAAAACAGAGGATGTTTATATTAGCACACATATATAATTGACATTTAAAAAAACAATTTGTAAATAATGTGGAGTGTGTGGCATAGCAAATAATTTTTATGCATTCATTTATTCAAATGTTTTTAGGGGTAGTATGCTTATGAAGTAAAAATAAACAAATAATAAAATAAATTAAAATTATGTCTCCAAAACAAGAAGAAATAGGAGGGGCAATTAGGTGGCTCTGTGGATAGAGAGTCAGGTCTGGAGACAGAAGATCCTGGATTTGAATTTGACCTCAGGTACTTTCTAGCTGTATGACCCTGGGCAAGTCACTTAATCCTAACTGCTCTTTCCCATTGGAACCAATACATTGTGTTGATTCCAAGATGGAAGTTAAGAATTGTTTTTTAAAAGAAGTAATAAAAAAGCCACTTGTGTTTCTTGAGCAAAGGAATGACATGATCAGACAGGCTCTAGGAAAATCACTCTTACAGCTCTGTGAAGGATGGATTGGAGAAAGGGAAATAAAGTTAGTGTGACCAATTAGGAAGCTATTGCTTTAGCCTAGGAGAAAGGTATGGAAAACCTGTATTGAGATTATAACTTTGTGAGCATAGAGAAATGGAGGACAGGTGCAAGAGGAGTTGTGCACATAAATTCCCTTTTGATTCCAAAAGATTTTCAAAATCATGCTGTTTTTGTTCAGAGCTACTCACCATAATGAGTTGAAGGCCATGATGTGAAAAATACTGCATCCAAAGCAATCTATTCTATCCCACTGAGAGGACAACTTAGAAAATTAATGAAGTTAAAAGACAAATTAAAACAATAACAAGGAAATGGAGCAAGTCTTTAAGGGACTAAAATAACAACAATAATTCACAATCATATAGCCATTTAACATTCACAAAACTTCTTTTTACAGAACAACATTCCTCCTGTGTTAACCGTATGCAATAGCTATTATAGGCATTTCTATCCTCATTTTTCAGACGGGGAAACTGAGTCTTAGAGAGCCTACAAAGCTAGTTAGTAAATGTTAGCTAATATTTCAAGACAGGACTCTTGAACCAGTATTTTTTTCACCACAGGAGGCTTTTTTCCTCCATAATAAAAACAACTTCAACATAATGATGAATTATTCATATGCCTTTTACAGATTTTTCCCTTAGCTTTTCAACTTAATATAGCCCGTTAGCTGAAATTGTATGCAGTTAATGCTTTTATGTGCCCTCCTGAGGGGCTTTCAGGTGGGGACCATGACTAAAAAGAGACAACATTTAAAATATTTGAATCTAAAATATTAGAAAGATAAGGTAGGAACTCAACTGAGCAGCAATGACACTGAGTGAAGAGAGAAGGATGCTGAATGACAAGAATTTTTTAGGGCATCATTAAGTCTATCTCTATCTGTAAACTCCTCACTTACCCTTTCTGGGTCTCAGTTACTTTACCTGTAATGTGAGAGTATTGGACTAGAAGACCTCAGGGTTCCTTTGCGCTCAAACATGCCATGTTTTTTATATTGTTGGCTGAAACTTGCCATGTTCTGAACAAGTCGAACTCAAGAGATAAAAGCATGTTTCCTCTCTGTGCCTTCCTCTCTCTTGCAGACTATTACTTGCATGACACTCCCTTTGAGGTCAGTGGGAGCTCTTTGAAGACCCACTGAGTAAGAACAGAGCTGACAGCCTCACCCTGTGGTTTCAAGCATTTGCCACAATTATGGGGTAGGCAAAAAGAAAATTATACAAAATTGGTTAACCGTTTCAAGTGTTAGAACTCATCCTTCTTAATTCATACTTAAAAAAAAACAATACCTGTATAGAGGGTTTCTTAAAGGTCCTAGCATAGTTTTAAAAAAAACCCTTACTAAGATAAAATGTCAAGGGCAGGGCAATTGGAGTTAAGTGACTGGCCCAGGGTCATACAGCTAGGAAGTCTCTGAGGACAGATTTGACTCCAGGCATGGTGCTTTTTCCATTATGCTTCCTAGCTGTCCCTCTTAGTGTAGGTTTACACTCTAATATTATTATAAGGCTAATTTTACTATGTGTACTTTAGGATTCATTTTGCATAATAGATAGAATCAAGGATGTTGTCTCAGAAAGATCTGATTTCAAATTCTGCTTCTGCCACTCACTAGCTATGTGTCCATGAGTAAGTCACTTCAACCAATTGTCAATCAAGCAATCAATAAGCATTTATGTACCAAGTATTCTGAGAGGCATATTTCTGGGCTTCAATTTCATCATTTGTAAAATGGGGATAATAATATCAATTTTGTTGTTATTGTTCAGTTGTTCCAGTTGTGACTGACTTTTCACGACCTCTGTTGGGGTTTAATTGTCAAAGATACTAAGGTGCTTTGCCATTTCCTTTTCCAGCTCATTTGACAGATGAGGAAACTGAGGCAAACAGGGTTAAACAACTTGCCCAGAGACACACAGCCACTAAGTGCCTAGGACTGGATTTAAACTCAGATCTTCCTGACTCCAGACCTGTCACTCTAATGACTACACATCCTAGCTGCCTGTTATGTAATGAGTTCATTCTATTATTTCTTCGACTACATGTCTTTTTTTCTCTCTACTTTTCCATTAGATTTTAGGCTCCTTAAAGCAAGTGACCATGCCTGACTTATATCATTTATAACTTATATAGTTGGAGCCTAATAATAATAGTAATTGAGATAATAATAGTAATCTTAACAGATAATATTTGTGTATTATTTGAAAGATTTGAAAGCATCTTGCAAATATTTTACTCCCACAACAATCCTTAGAGGTAATTGCAATTATTGTCCCCATTTTACAGATGAGGAAACTGAGTCTGAAAGCAGTTAAGTAACTTGCCCAGTATCATTGTAGCTAATAAATTTCTGAGTTTTGATTTGAACTCAGAATTTGAACTGAATTTCTTAACTCCAAGCTCAGGATCTATCTTTTGCACCATTTAGCTGTCAGTAGAATTGACCAGACTGAATGACCATTTAGAGTTTGGGTCAGTGTAGCTATAGATGCACATGAGCAATCTACTCTAGCACTGTCAACTTCTATTCTTGACAGCCAAGACATTGCCTTTTCCTTCAACTTATTAAGTTCATTGGAAATAATGATGATAACTAGCATTTATATCTTGCTTTAAAGTTTGTAATGTGCCTTACTTATATCATTATTAAGAATATTCACCATTTACATAGCACCTTAAGGTTTGCAAAGCACTTTACAAATATTATCTCATTTGATCTTCACAATTGGAGTGTTATCTTTCTTTTTTATATGAGGAAAATGAGTGAGAGAGTGGTTTAAGTGGCTTGCCCAGGGTCACAGATCTAGTAAGTGTCTGAGGTGAGATTTGAAGCCAAATCGAATTCAAAACTGGCCTCAAACTCTTACCAGAGATGCGATCTGGGCAAGTGACTTAACTCTGCCTCATCTGTAAAATGAGCTGGAGAAGGAAATAGCAAACCATTCCAGTATCTTCTCCAAGAAAACTCCGAATGGGTCAGGAAGAGTCAGACATGACTGTAAAATAACAACAAGAAATGGCATAATTATAATTATGAAGATGCCTGGGTCATCTGAATGAATATTTGCTGGGGACCAGCTTGGCTAGCTTAAATAGTTTCAGTACCTTTCAGACAACAGGAGAACAAATATTTTGACCACAGTAACTCCCAAAGACCATTTACATCACAGAGGACCCAGTCTGCATTGGCAGGAGAAGTAAAGGAATCACAGGTCTGTGAAGTATTATAGAAAAGATAAAGATATTTTGAAGAGGAGCAATTCAGGGATTTTCCTGGTGAATGGCAGAATAACCAGTATTAATAGTTCTGGATTTATACACATAATCATAGTATATTCCAAATTGAAATGTTTGATAATGAAAGCTTTTTTTTCTCTCATCAGATCATTTTTTAAAAATGTATTTGTTTGTTTCTTACATTAAATATTCAGATAATTCCCTCCTCTCCTCCAGTTAGAGAAGGCATCATTTGACAAAAAGATAGATGTATATATAAAAACCTATCTCTTACCTGTTTCTGTCTATCAGTTCTTTCTCTGGAGGTGGACATACACGAATCATTCTTCAAACAATATTTCTGTTGCTGTATATAATATTCTCTTGGTTCTGCTCATTTCATTCTTCATAATTTTATGTGTATTGGATCTCAGAAATGAATGCATTGCTTCCTAGCCTAAAATATCTGGCAATTGGTAACATTAATCAATCATTTGAATTTATCATGAGAATTCATTCTTGGATTTATTTTATGTTGGATGATGTTGGCCACTTCCCTGATTCTTTTCACTAATGAGGATCAGGAACGGGCAACCACTTACTCATCCAAAGTGAGGTCTTTGGAGGGAGAGATGAGCTCTCTAGGGCTCTTGGAAACCCAATCACTAGCCTAAACATTTGATCTGTGTAGATTTATCCAATTAGTCTCTTAGATCAACCTCAACCCATTGGGAAAATCCTGGCCTCCTCCCTTCGTGCTACATTTCCAGTCAATCGCACTAAGAGAATATATTGGAGTTGTCCACCTACACACGATTTAATGTCATACTTGCGGAAACTAAAGCAACAAGATCAAAAATATTAAAATAACTTACTCAGGAGGCTATTAAACAGTTTATGTTTTTGTTCAGTTTTTTTAAGTTTTGTCCAACTCTTGGTGACTCCATTTGGAGTTTTCTTGGCAAAGAGTCTCAAGTAGTTGCTATTTCCTTCCCTGATTCATTTCATAGATGAGGAAACTGAGGCAAACAGGACAAAGCAACTTTCCCAAGGTCACATAGCTAGTAACCTATATATCTAAGGCCAAATTTGAACTCAGGAAGAGAAGTCTTCCTGACTTCAGGCCTGACACTCTATCCACTACTCCACCTAATTGTTCAGTTTGTAGATGTATTTTAAACTCCCCTTTTTAAAAGAAACTCTAAGAACTTAGACTCAGATCTCCCTACCAACTTCTCCCTCTGTGGGTTAGCAAATGCCTATTTCTACTTCCAACCTCCTGGAAAGCAAATAGTCAGTCAGTTGTGAGAAATGGAGACCTGGGGCACTGATTCCTCTTCTCTTCCCCCCCCATCTCTGTTCTGTCACTCAGTAGGACTTCAAAACCTGTTCTCTCCGCTTTTCAGAACCAAATACTCATTAGCACACTTGTTCAGAAGCCCCATTGATTGTCACTGCTTGTTCATCACTACTGAAATGTTGGAGTTCAAAGCTAAAGAAGGTCCAGACATAGAGAGACATTTTCCCATGCTTGCCATTTTCCCCTCCAGTCTTTAAACCTTTGTCATGCGTTAGGTTCCTTCCAGTCCTGCTCTCACCCTTCATTTATTTTTCTGTTATCAACTTTGTAGCTATTTATGTTCAGAAAGCATTTTGGGTGGATCAGTGTGAAAATGGACCTGCATTTGGTTCCTTTTTCCTCCCCTGTTCTGGTGAAACACAGTAAAGAGGAGTTACAAATGAATTTAATATTCAAGGCCATCTACAATCTGACAAACTGAATTTTATTTTTTATATATTTGAGAGGTTGGGTTTGAAATCCAAAGACCTTCACTTAAATCTCAGCCCTTTTACTTATTGTGTCACTTTGGATCACACCTCCCAGAGACTCAATTTTCTACTTGTCAAATAAGAGAGTAGGACTAGAAGACTTTAGAAAGCCCTTTCAGTTTTAAATTTATGCAGCCTTTTGAGGGGAGCAGTCAAAGGGAGGAACAAAAAGCTTTTTAAACTTAAGTTATTCCTTCTTCCTTTGAATGTTCATTTCAATGTGTTTTTAGATCAGTCAAAATAACCCCTGGACTTTTTTTTTTTAACTAAAAATTATCTCAGCCAATGGTGCAATAGGTAGAATGGAGTCAGAAAGACTCTTCTCTCTGAATTTAAATCCAGCCTCAGGCATTTACTAGCTGAGAAACCCTGGGCAAGTCCCTTACTCCTGTTTGCCTCAGTTTCCTTATCTATAAAATAAGCTAGAGAATGACAAACAAGTCCAGTGTCTTTGCTAAGAAAACCATCGATGGGGTCCTAAGGAGTTAAATGTGACCAAAATGATCTAATGACAAAAATCTCAGGAATGCTGAGTAAATATAATTCACCACATCCAATCTACCTTTGTTTCATGGCCAGGTCATTAGAAGCCATAAGGACAAGTTTCACAAAATAAGTGATACCCTCATACAAAATTTTTCCTTCTGCTGTCTCTATTCCTAGAATGCTCTCTCCCATCATTTTTGCTTCATGACAACCTAGATTCTTTCAAGGCTCGACTAAAGTGCCACATGCTATAGGAAGTTTGTTGTGATTTCCCTCTAACAACATTACCACTAGTATGTTCTCCACAGAAATTACTTGGCATCTATTTTATATTCAATTGTTGTGGGAAGCCAATAAGAGAATAGATAAAAATCTGAAACTCCTCTTTTGACCCCTTTTGTGATCCTTGTGATTTGTTGTTGAAAAGTATTGTGGCCTTATTGAAAAGCTTTAAGTTCCTATCAAACCTGAATTTAAAGGGTTAACACTGTTAACACAACAAGGAATGCTGCTGCCTGTTATAGCCAAGGCCAAGATACTCCCCAACTTGGCTTTCTGATAAGAACCTAGTCAAAATTCAGCCTTGGCCTTGGTCTATATGTTTTGTGTTTTGATGTGACATAATTTGTAACTTCTGTGCATCTGCAAAGTTTCGGGGGGGGTCCTTTTGTGTGAAATGAGTCTTGAAATATATATATATATATATATATATAAAATAAACTCTGTGCTCCTGGAGACAGAGCTGGAAGCATGAAGTAGAAGACATTTCCCATTTCCTGTCCTTATTTCCTTATCAACTAAACTGTCCTTATCAGATTATCAGAGATGATAAAGAGATCTCCACATCTCTGTATGTGTTGTTCCTTTCTGCTCCACTCTCAGATAGAATGTGAACTTCTTGTTTTATTTCATTATATCATTAATGCCCAACACACAATAGGCTCTGTAAAACAGTTTGATGAATGAATAAATAAAATAACTTCCTTCCTTCCTTTCTCTCTCCCTTTCTCTCTCTTTTTCTTTCCTTCCTTCTTCCTTCCTTCCTTCCTTTCTTTTTCTTTCTTTCCTTCCTCCCTTCCTCCCTTCCTTCCTTCTTTCTTTTCTCTCGTTC